>NW_022994523.1:0-39929 GCF_012275295.1 Melopsittacus undulatus | reverse complement strand
TGATGCATTTGCTTTGTGTGTGTCTGTGCATGTGAGAGGGGTAGAGAGGGAGTCATGATAGCATGTCACGGGGAGTGGTTTGCATATTAATAAACAGTATATATGAGTCTTTTCCACCGGGGCCAGCACTCAGAGGGATTCCTGTGCACTGAGGAAGGGACCACGTATCACTGCACCAAAGTGAGTTCTGTTTCAGCTTTGCTTACTGCAACAGCCTAGCTCCTCTCTTTCTCTTTTCTTCTTCTAATGCTATTCTGCCCTCCCTAGGGCTGCTGTTACACACCAGCTGCATGGGGGTTAGTCTCTTCCAACTGTGCTACGTGTAGAACAAGTACTGAGAGTGTTTAATTTTTAGAGTTTTGTTTGGTTTATTCAACACACTAGTGCTACTGACATAAAGAGGGATAACCATGAGCTCTACACAGTAGCTGTAGGTGTAACTCAAGTACCCCATCTGTGTACGTTCTTTGCTACTTACAGGCATCTTTAAAGTGCCTGCTGTACTTAAGACATCTGTACAATCACATGCACTGTTAAGATCAGACTTCATAGATTATGAACTGCTTTTCTAGAGGCAAAAATATAGATCATTCGTCTGTTGTTACAGCAAGACCCATTTCTCACCAGTGCCTGATGCTATCAGTACTGAGCTGCTTTGATAATCAGGGTACATGTCAGAGAGACACTTTCCAAAAAGACAACCTCATCAGCATAGCAATTGGTGTGGGGAAGCTCCTGGCATTCTGCAGGGAGTTTTCAGTGAAAAACCATTTCAAAGCAATAGTCTATTAGACGTAAAGGCTGACTTATATACATTCACTTACATAACCAAGCTGAATCTAGGCTAATGTCAGAGGAATTAGATTTATATTAAGCAGCACCAACCAATTCCTCCAGGTCATTTTTATGTGCTGTTCTGTCCATTTTCTAAATTCCTGTCATTTGGTTCACCAACAGATTAACATATTCTTGTCCTAATTCCCACCATTATCCTATAGAGGGAAACCTCCTGAGTCTGCTTCTGCTTGCTCCATTTTTTCTTTACCAAAACACAGCGTTTTTTTGCTGTTGATTTTTGCCTTTTACTGCAAAATGGTATTCTGAGTAACTGGTCATGATTTTTACTTTTAAATTCTAGCTGCCACCATTTGCCTGTGTGCATAATCTTCCTGTGCACCTATCTGTTAAAAGCCATCTTCTATTCACTGCTCATTTCAAACTATCCAAGCAAACAAACCACAGCTATAAAGTATTTTCTCTGGACTTCTATGCTCTTTAGAACTGCTCATAAACACTGGTTCTTTCATACTCAAAAGTTGCAATAGATGCAGAGGTCTTTTGTAAGCTTACTTTTGTTTATTCTTTTGCTTTCTTTAATCCAAACAGAATCCACCTCTCCCTAAAGATGCATACATAGTGTGAATGAGTCCATGCTGCAGATGCACGCACACCCAGACACACAATTAAATCTGTTTGGGTAGAAATAAGACTGAAGCTCTCAAAATTTTAAACCAAAAATACACAAAGCAATTCTTAGACTTGTGGGTTTTGTGTACATGCAAGCAGGTTAACCAGCCACCTTCAATGCAGCACATATCTGTGCCACTGAAAAACATACTCTGCTGCTCTAGGGGTTTTCTTTTAAGACTTCTAGTTGCTGTCTGCCATACATCACCTTCTTTTAAGCAGTTAGAAAGCAGAAGTAATTGAAGACAGTGCTCACTTTCAAAATACCTTTGATCAAAATCTCACTAGCAAGTAATTACACTGCCTAGGAGCCACTGACGTATTGCTGGTGTTGGCTTAGCAAGTGGCCTCCCATGCCACTAAAAGCTTTACTTATTCACATCAGCATATATGCTGCAAATCTCAGGTGATTTTTACCCTTTTGTCAACTAGTCCAAGGAGGGGCAGGGTGAGAAGAAAAAACAAAAAGGATCTGCCAAATCCCACATATATATTTTAAAGTGCCATCATGTTGGAGAACCTCGCTTATCTGGAGCCAACCTATTAAAACTCTAATAAAATAAACTAGACCAATGAACAAGGGGAGAAAAAAAATAAAGCCAAAACCAAACAACCTTTATTTTGCACTTCTTCAAAAGTAACTAAAAACTTTGCTGGAATGACTCTGTAAAGCATGAGCATGAAGTGGGATAGGAGAGAAAACAGGGACATTCAGTGATACCAGACAGATACATCTACACTTCAGATGTGGGTAACAGGCGGCAAAGAGAGGAGAACAAAGAAAGGTATTCAGAAAAGATGGTTTGATGTTTGACAACAAGAAAGAACAAATATGGGACACCAGAGACTGGCCTCTGTAACTGTATGCCTCAGGTAAACACGCATTTTCTGTGTGTGTGCCAGTGTACTCTGGGGCAGAGTGGGAAGCCCACAGCAATGGGCACTGCCCTGCAGCCAGAGTCTGCCTAGTGTTTCCATAAGCAAAGGCAAAATGTGCTGTAAACTGGTGCTCAAAAAGTACTTTTGTCTTAAGTATGGACACATAGGTTATGGCTTTACATACCAAGCAGTCTGTACCCGTAGGTGAGGGGATCTTGGACGTTTACTACTTATGGCCAAATCTAGGCACTCCCCAGGCTTCTAGCCAGGTTGTGCTCAGGGCTGTAGGCCCACACTTTGCGGTGCTAGTACCCTCAATTCAACTGGTTATGTCTGAAGTGCACTTTAGTGAGGTCCTGGGTCTCCTCAGGCTCGCTCTGGCTGTGAAAACAACTTCAAAATACCTGAAAACACATGAGATCTGTGCCACAGCCCACTGTGCTGCTGCTGCTCCTGGGCAGAGTGGCATGCACCAGGCACCCCAGGGCAGAGTAGGAGGACATCAGGAATATGTGATGCTGGAGAACTCTGCAAAGTGAACACCACCTTGCCTTGCTCTGGTGACAGGGAACACATGTTGTGCTGAAAAACCCACCTAATTCTTTTTCTTTCATGTCTGTAATTTTGCATATTTGTGGAAAGTTGTACAGCAGACTCACAACATGCAACAGTTCAGAGCAAAGTAGTTTAGACTAACAGGGGGAAGGATTTAGTGTTTGTATTCCCCCGTGTACATACACACATGCACATGGCTGAGATGAGATAGGAAAAAAAGCTATTTTTTTTCACATCCAAGGAAAGGTGCAAGTTGGCAAAACCAGCAGCCACTTAACACCCAGCAAAGTCACTCACAGCTGCATTCTCTGCTTTGGAGGAATATTGTGAGGTGGTGCCAGTTTATCTGAAGACTACAGAGGCAGATGCAAGACATGAGTTTTATGGGAACGACTGGTGTTGTCAAGAGTTAAGATTATTTAGGCTTTTGTTCTACCACAAAATGCTTCAGGGAGTTCTTAAAACATCTATGAGAAAATAAAAGACTTAAATAGTCTCTCCTGAAATGTTATCCTAACTGCTCCTTAGTCTGCATCTTTCCTGAGATCTCTCCTTTTGCATTTTATTTACCAGTATTTCACAGGCTGAGGTGCGCAATTTATTCATTTGAAGTTCACTGCAGCTTGGGAGGCGGCACAGAACAACTGTAAAAGTTATTTACATAAAACTAAGGCCAAGTAGCTGCAAATCAAAAGACTGAGGATCAGAGAGAGAGCAAAGTCATCACAGATGCTCAGGCCCTAAATGGAAGAGCCTGGCACGCAAGGCAGACCAGCAAAGCCCTGCCTGTCACGGCCTCTCTGCCTCCTTGTCCCTGCTGACATGAAAGCTCTCCCTTGCTTATTCAGTTCAAATGACTGGGGTGGACTGCAAATGTCTGAATCCTTGTCGTTTTGACTGCAGCTGCCTGAGGGGCATTCACATGAAGAGCAGCAGCTCTGAAGTCAGCCTGAAGAAACCCAAATGACCCTGGTGTGCTTCCCACAACAGTCTTGACAGCAACCACCCATTCACTGTCCAGGCACAATGGACTCTCACCTTCAAAAACCTCTCTTGGAATAAGTCAATTTCTAATCCTCCTCTTTCGACCAGATGTGTTTTTTCCCCCTGTCTTCTCTAAGGATTTTTCTATAGCTCCGAGATAATTGCTCTCAGGTCTCCACACCCTCTTTTTTAAACCCACACATTCACAGATCGGGCTTTCAAAAGGCCCTGCTCATCCATCAGAGCTTACTCATCAGGTCACTTATCATACTCATATCATTAACACCTCTCAGTAATCCACAGCAATTTCATGAAAACCTCTTCTCATGTTAGGAGATTGATTTGCACCACAGGTTGCAAACAACTGGGTAAAGACATGCAAAATCCCACTAAAACCCCCATATACATGCTTTAAGCCATGCACATATCTAATCTTGAAAATCATGCTTAGAAGTATCAGGCCACAACCATTACATTTGAGATCTGTTATTTCAAAACTCAACCCTGCAGCAAATTGCATAAGCATTTACTTCAGATTATTTGTGTATTAAACAGAAAAGGGAATGCAGATTTTTTTCTCTTTCCTCTCCAAGGTCCAGACTGTTATCTGGCATAGAAAAGGAAGGGATCAAATTAAAATACTGATGTTCTATAACTGGGGCAAAGCAGGAAAAAGAGAACATTGTTTTTCATAAAAAGTTTATCTCAGACTGAGAGCTGACAGGAATTAGATAGAATTACTAAAGCTTTTCAATTTATTTGCTGTCAAAACACAGACTGCTTTGGAAATCTTCTGCTGGATGATTTGAAGTCTTCCATTAATCCAAACCATCTCCCCCCAAAAGGGGGGAAGAACATTTCTTATTTTCTTCAATAAAAACAGAATTAATAGAAACTTTTTTTTTTTGCAAAACAAAAGAAAAAAAAAAATCATTTTTTGTTTTCAAAGGCTGAAAATATCTCTTAAGCCTCTGATATTTTTTACTCCAAGTTAAAAGAAGGTTATGCTTGAGAAAGGGAAAATAAGCCTTTCTACTTTTTGCTGTGCAAAAGAAAGCACCATCTTGATTCTTCAATTCTGTTTCTTAATGAGAATCCCAAAGTCACCAGCTACCCTATTCAGAGACTATACCACATAACATACCTACTATATCTCTTATTTCTTACCAGGGAACTGCAAAAGTTATTTGTCTTAGTGTTACTTACATCCAGATGAACTGCTTGGACTAAGCCAGTGCCATCACCTGGCAGCCACCAACCTTCTTTAAAAGCGAGGAATCAGAAGGGTGCAACAGCAAGCACATGGCTAGTTCTTGTTGATATGGATGTATTTCTTAACATCAAACTCTTTTCTCCCCAAAAATGGCCAATAGGAGGCTATTTCTGTGTTGAATTTCAGCCCTGAAGTTAGATATAAAATCTAAACACAGAGACACTTTAGACAGAGTAACTTTTCATCCCAGAGAAAAAAATCTAATGCTCCTGCAGTAACCGATTTGATCAGCAGTCACAAGAGCTGGACCATGCCCTGCAAACAGGGCAAGGCTGCTTCCAGCAGCCCTTTTTGACATTGCTCAAGCAGGAAAAGATGACTAAGCATGCCTTTCCCAAACCTTTCTGACCGTTAGGTTAGGTTAGTTAAATAGAAAGGAAGAAATATTGGACATTGACACTTTCTGTCTTTCCTAGCTTGCCAAAACGGCAAGTTGCACAAAGTTATGGCTGTGGAAGCTTTTCTTTCACTTGTCTCCTACTATAACTATTTAAATCTTGTCTTTCACTTCCTTCCTCTGAAAACTGAAAATTTTAAACAGTGAAGTCAGGAAGACTCACTTGGACAGGGAAACGTGTGTTGTTTTGTTGTTTTTTTTAACTGAGGAAGGAGAAATCTGCTTCAACACTTGGCTTTCCAGGCATGAGTAATTCACATATCCGAGAAAGACAATAAGCAAGACAGGCAAAATGGAACTTTATATTCCTAATGTGTCTCAGGTCAAATAAGACAAAATAAGTCTCCTGGTTAAAATTTTCTCTTTGGTACTATGTAAAGTAACACAACTCTCCCCAATCCCTAAGGATCAGAATCAAAAATCCTGAGCTAATAGCCTAAGGAAAAGCTCTCCTGTAATGTGTAAAGACTCTTCTGTCTGTATATACAAATTAAAAAACAACTCCTACAGCAGCCAACTTCTTTCCCTTTCTAAAATGAGCTTCCTAATGGACTTTAACACTACCAGGCCCTATGACTGGGAGTAAGGAAGACAAGGAATAATTTTCCCTCTGAAATGCCAGTGTCCCCATTGATCTTCAGCTGATACTGGTTGTAAGACCTTCAAGCCACATAGGTGGCATGGTACCTCGAGGACATCACAGGAATAGATGAGTAAATACATGAATTGCCTCAACTTGCAGCTCCCTCTCCACCCAAGCATGATACCCAGCTCAGGCTGTTGGGTATGCATCTTTTTCAAACCTACTCAACAAATTTCCAGGCAAACTTTGCAGAAACACCTTGTATAGAAACAGCAACTGCTTTAAAAGCAGCACTAAGAACAAAAACAAAAGAAATATTCTCCAGGCTTTTCAGCTTTGGCTAGATTATTGCTTAGAGAGGGCATGAACTCTGTTTCACACTTCATAAAGCAGGATGCTTCTTGGCAGTAAGAGTATGTGAGTGGAAGATGAACTGTTATTATACATTCCATTTTCATGATTTTATAAAACAATAGTATAACATCAGCTCCAGCAACCCAAACACTCCAAACTGGTAAGACAGCTGAATCTTGTAATAAGATCCACAGAGGTATCTATTGCCCGGATCATCAGTCACTAGTCCTTGGAGGGACTTTTTCACCTTTCTCATCAGAAAAGGCCCTACAGCAAGCACTGGATTTCCACCAGGAGATCCAAAGGTCCAGCATATTCTCCTGGTTGCCAACCACAGGCCCCAAGTTTACGGATGCAGCCCAAAGCTGTATTAGCACAAGGAAAGGAAACGGAGCTCCCTCAAGGCCCACATTTTGGTCCGGCTGCAATTTAAGTGAGGATTATGACACTAGGTAGCCAAGACCTTCAGCTCCCCTTTTCAGGCAGGCTCATGGCCAAGGCAACACTGTGTCAGGTTCTAGGTGCAGTGCTTTCCATAAGTGACTCCTAAATTAATGAAGAACCCTGACATTCCATATTAAAAAAGTACACATACAGCATTATGCATCATCTCTTCCAGGCAGACAGCTCGAGTTCCAGATTTTTACGGACACACAAATGATCCCTAACCCAACCCTACTGGTCTTGCTTCCTAGAGGAAAAATTTAGGATTTTTTAAATCTTCTGTCAATGATGAAACCTTAAGGCAAGGAAACCCTTAATCTCTCACAGTGCAAGGTACAATTAAAAGGGACTTTGAATCACAGGGTCATTTGTCAGACTTTGGATGGATGTGAACAAATAGCTCAAATTAGCTGGTTTCTCCTCCTTTGCTCCCAGCTCAGGGAAAAGCTCTCTGCTGCCTGTTTCCTCAAATATTAATAACCTTATCCAAGAAAATTAAATAAAGTCCTGCCTTTTGCTTTCTTCTTCTTTTGTTTTCTGAATTCACGGACTGAGTACCTGCATCCAGGTTTCAGTGTCTGTTATTAGCCTGAGTAATATTTCCATGTATTACTTTGAAGGCTGGATTTTCCAAAGCAGAAACAAACCCTGCTCGTCTACAAAGTCCAGTTTTCATGGGACAAAGACTTGGGCTGGGAATGCAGAATTGCACACCGTCTGGCAGAAGCAGCGTGCTCCAGTTGCACTGGGCACACACCATAAACTCATCTTGAGGAAGCAAAATACAGGCAGTGCACTTGTGATTTACCCTTTAAAACAGAGCAGGGACGCATACACTGTCATCCAGTGAAAGCGAAAGTATTGCACAACTTGCAGGCACCAGGACTGTTTGCTTCTATATTGTCCTGGTGCATTCATACAGTTTCCAGTCTGCCAGTGCTTTTTCTCTTCTGCATTAGTGCTATCTGAAATTCAGCATTTTAGTTCTCAGAGAATGAGGCTGGTCCCTTCCTGGGCTCTGTTTTTTCACCCTAATCTTGCTTAAAGTTTTCAAATTGATTTGAAATTGATGAAAGTATCCTGAACGCAGCAGGTTACATAGTACCTCCGTAAAGATATGAACAGAAATGATTTGAAATCTGTTCTAAGAGGTCTGAGACACTTGTAACTTCAACCGGAATTTTGACTCATTAATGACACAGAGGGTGCCACCTTTTACACATATTTTACCTTCTCTTTTCCTTTTTGATTTTGTCACAGAGGGGCTCCAAAAGTTGAATTAAGTCACAAGATCCACTAATCTTCTGTTTAAAGGTATGTTAAAGCCAGTTAAGCTGGCTTTAAGAAAGCTGCAGAGAAAAGCTAGAAAATCAGCTAAGCAGGTCAACAACTTTAAAGTATTAAAGCTAATTTAATAGCAAATTTAGATTAGTTGAGTTCACTGCTTTGAAAGTAGTATGTCATAAAATTGGGACTATGTCATGAAATTGGGGCTGAGATTCCCACAGGTCTCCCCCCCAAAAATCCCTAAAGCACAAACTCAAAGTCTCAGAATAGATTCTTTTTTTTTCCCCTAGAAGTGACCTTTTTCAATTATTTAATGATTTTGGATGTTTTTAAAACGGATTTAATTTGTTCCTCATGATCCATTCTTTTACAAAACACACTGGGAAACAAAGTAAAAGGGCATAAAGAAAAAAACACCAACTGAATTTGAATGTTTGGCCAAAAGCTGTTCCCAACACAACCCTTTCTTTCATTTAGAAAAGTATCTGTAACTGTTTAGGAAGCGCTACTCCTGACATTTCACAATAAATACAAATAAAAAATAAAACCTACAAACATTTACAAAAACACGCTTACAATAAAGCTATAGAGACCTTTCAAATGTCAAGTATTTTTGGTAAACCCCCCGTAGGACTTTTTTGTTCACAGACAGAAAAAAAAAATCCATAAGCTTAAATGTGCATCAGCGCTGCAAATGTTTGATTACTCTTTATGGTGTATTCATTAGAAATCTGTTTAGCTTTGCTTTAAAAGTTTCAAACAATAGTTCCCACTGCTTCCTTGACAGACCAAAATATTCCACCGTCTACTACAACAGCCAAAAAGACCTCCTGATCTTCAGCCAAAATTCCCTTTTCTTTACATCATCTCACTACTCCTGATTATACATGTCTTTATATACAAAGTTCTTCCACAGTAAGAATTAGACTCTTTCAAAACACTCACCACCAGAAATGTTACACTTCACTCACCTCCAGCCCCCTGTGGATGTAGCTGTTCACTGCCTTCCTTATGCTTCTACCTTGAGACCTTTTATTTTTGTGCTTCTAAATGCCTTTCAGCTGTCAACAGCTCTCTGCTAATGAACTTCTATGGCTGTTTGTCAAAGAAGGAAAGCACACACTGTGGGTTCTGCATGTTAAAGGTCATATCCTCTCCAAATGCAAATTGAATCAGTAGTACTTGCTTGCCTCTAAAGAAAAATTAAAAGTAACAACCAAGTGGGGGTTTTTTCTCCCTTTGACTCCCAAATCATTAAGTCATGTCTAAACTGAACCTCAGATAACACATGCTTTTAAAATGCCATTCCTTGCTCTCAGATGACCAAAGTCAGAAACAGGGATGAATGGTGGGAAAAAAAAATCTGCAAACTCATCCTCTCTTCTAACATTAGCTTTGTAGACATATAATCCAAACTCATCCTGTATAAATAAAGTATAATAATACATAGTTTTATCATACAATAAAACATAAATAGCAATAAATCTGGGCACCGAATTTGAAAATGGAATAACAAAGTTTCGCCGCTTAGCTAAAACTTGCTTGAAAAATTTGGAATTGCAAAAATTCTCTCTTTAGAGATAGGAAGAGTTACACTTGTAATCTGCAAACTGTTTACCAAGCAATACACAGACTGGTGGCTAATACATCTAGAAAAAAATCACATCCTAATGTAACTAATTTTGCCTGTGGCTTCCCTTTTTTATATGGTGCAAAGGAATGCACTTGCTTGACTTTAAAGAAAAAGGAAAAATAATAATTGTAGTGATGTCCTTGTTTTGAAGTATCTGTAGATCTCTCCATGGGTAGTTTAGTTCTGCTTCTCTGCTGGGCTATCAGCTGTGAAAAATCTCCATTTACTAATCTCCTCTGACCCTGCTGTGTGTGGTAGGGGAACAGGTAACTTTCATTCTGAATTAAGCAGCCTCCAGTGTATTCATTTGCTGTAGATATTTCTTTTTTTGCCTTTGCCACTCTGAGGATGGGAAGTTGATGTTTTGACTTTTGGGGAGTAAGTGGCAAAGGCAGTTTGCTCTTGTCAGCAAGAGTTAAGTGCAAACTTTTTCAGTTTCTGAACAAAAAGCCTCTCCCTCTAAAGTGAAAGCTGATGATATATCTGCCCTCAAGCATATGTTTTCAAAGGCAAGATGACTAAATAGGGGGTTGTTTCTATTGCAAGGTTACGTAGTAGCACTTACTCATCAAAAAAGTTCCCTTTCTTTCCTGGAGCTGATGATCTGTGTTGCGTGCTTTATTACTAACACTCTGAATCTGATGGATATAAAAAGATGGTAAACGACATGCAAGGTCTACTTTAAGACCAAAAGGAGACAGGGTTGTGCTTTCAGTGAGGAGGTGGATGGTTGTTTTAGTTTCCTTTAGACAGTACATTTACATCTCAGCTGAGCTCATAGATCTCCCTAGTTAAGGTGCTCTGTGTGCAGAGTTTAAAAGTCTACTTTGATTTAAAGAAGACATAGCTGTTTATCTTTCCTGCATCATTGTTATTGTACAATCAAACTCATTAACATTTTCTTTTGTTGCTTGTTACACCAAGAGCCAAATAGAGCTTTCCTGTTAGATGAGTCCTAACTAGAACTATAGGGGAAAAAAATCATATGAAAACCTAGCAAAGTCATTTCAGGTTTTCTTTTGGCTTCTATACAAGAAACTGAGAATTTGATGACCATTTCTCCAAAGCAACCATGCTGACTGCTTTTCAAATCAATTTTCTCTTCTAAAATAACTTGGGCTGATTGCCTATGCAACTAGGGTAATAGTTAATGAGAAAATTCACAACAGTTTGGCAATTCCTATGATTTGGTCTTGGATGAAGATCTCTGTAAGCAATAGAGGCTGAACAAAGCAGGCTTGAGCAAAATTGCTACTCAAGACAACAGCTATTTTCTGTTAATTGTGATTTCAGATTTGCTCTCTGAAAAACTTTATAAAAATGGCCCAAATTTGGAGTCACAAGAAAAATAAAAGAAAACTGAAAGTTCTTAATATGTTAAAAAATTCAAACCATCTTTCTGGAGATACACAAGGAGGAACTGCAGGTTTAACTGCCATTGTCCACGTCCGAATATTGTGGTTGACAAATGCAGAACAAAAAGGTGTGACTAACGCAATGATTGCAAAGCACAACACATGATGTCTTCCTGTAATATGTCCTTTGCATTGTACAAGCATGTGTCTCAAAAACAAGCATACGGTGCACTTTTGCAAATAGGAATTGAGTTACTCATTTCTAAAACAACATGGTGCCTTCCTTTCTAGGGATCCAGCATGCCTCAGTACAAGCTGACATACTTCAATCTGCGAGGACGAGCAGAAATCAGCCGCTACCTGTTTGCTTACTCAGGCAAGAAGTATGAAGACCACAGGATAGAAGCAGCAGACTGGCCCAAAATCAAACCAAGTAAGTAGCATGACATCTTATGCCCAAAGCACAAATGCTGTCAAAAAGCATAGCAAATGAAGAGGTTCTTATATGTTTCATGAGCAGAAATACATGTAATTCCTTTCTTTAATTAATTATATGGGCATTTTATTGTCTACACAGACAAATGTCATTTCTGATGCTCCCACACAAGTCCAGATCCAAATCTTTAGACAATCAGCTGTCAACCGGCTGGGCTTTTACTGCTTATCAATTCAGTTCAGCTTTGTCTGTCTAAAGCTAACCAGATGCACGCTAATTTTCTCAGCTACTTAGGAGGATTTGTTCTGAAATAACACACTGAAGCCTGCACCTTGGTTTTTGGAAATAAGTGCCAAGGACACCCCTTTGCAACCAGAAAGGTCTTCAGAGAGAGGAAGTGATGATAGAAAACAAAGAAAGAAGTCAATACAGCGAAGAGAAAACAAAGGGTCAAAAGAGGTGCTAGAAAACAATTGTTCCTAAGAACAAGCCCTACCAGACCTTCTGAGAGTACTTCTGCATGCTGCTATACCCCATTCATTTCATGTTTTTTAGCCAAAGTAACCTCTCCCCAGCTATTAAAGCTATTTGTTATTTCTGTTCATTAAATGAGCCTCAGTTCAAATTAAGCAGATTGAGTTTGGAGACTGAGAATATGAAAACAGAGCTATCTGTGCCTTAATTTCATGGATTTGACCTGTATTTTACTAACAGGCTGTGACTTTTCACATCCAGAATGAAGATCCTTTAGTTTGAGGAAAAGACACAAGTAATGCACAAGGTGATTTCTGTTAATCAAGCATTGTGTCTTGATAGGTTTTCACATTGTTTAATAAGCCCACCCAGTGGGCTACCAAATTCTTGTAGGGTGCAGTTAAATTTGGTCTTTTCCCATAATGTTCACAGTGACCTGAATGACAAATACTCAAGCACCTCTGCTCTCCAGGTGGCAGCTGAAGCCGCCCATGATGCCAAATCTGGAAAGCACTGGCTCACAATCCACAGAGAGGAGTGTAAATGAAGCAGTGAAAACAGGGTATTATTTTTCAATGAGGGATGACTGACTTCAGAAAACTCTTCTTTGTAAGAGCTTAAGCCTGTTGACCATGTGGTATAGCTTATTACTCTCCCACTGCAGTTCTCAGGGAAGCAGGGTAGAAACTAAAAGTGAGATCAAGAATTCACTTGTGAAAGTGAGCTAAGGGGAGCTCTACATAGACCTTATTCATACTTAACTATTCACACATATACACACAGAAATTTAGATTCTGAACCAAGGTTCAGATAATATTAGCAAAGTACAATTCTATGTGGAGTTTTACATACTGATTTTTAAGTAAGACAAATTAAAAAGGCAAAGCATACATAGTCACTTAAAGGCTACAGAGGCATTAATATCCCAGGACAAGATGTTCTAACAGCAGATCTGTCAGACAAGGAGAAGGTATTGCATCTCTCTTTTGAATATTGATGTCCCTAACATCTGAGCCAGTGCAAAAACACTTCCTATGTTCTCACATCATAAACCTCCCAGTGAAGCTTTGTATGTACAGCACTTTTCACTACAGAGTATAGCTAGGAAAATGCTGGGAGCAGAGGCACCCTAGAAATACTAAGACACACAGTTTGTAGATGTATATGCTGCATTAATGAGTGTTGGATAAGTCATTTAACCCTTGGGGTCTTTGTTCCTCTTTCTGTGGAGTGAACAGCTTGTTAGCAGGTTTACCAAGGGTTAAGTGAGATTTTTCATTTTCTCTGCATAATGGCCTTTCACAGGGGCTGATCCCGAGGTGAAATGCCAAAGCAGATAAGGAGTTTCGTAAATTGTGGGAGCTGCTGCTCTCAGGTTTGTGAAATCATCTGTGCAAAATTTATGTTGGCCTAAGAGTTCTTTGAATTTCAGGCTTTTGTAGACTCCCAGGCAGTCAGTGGATGGGAACTGGAATGTATTCTACTAATTGACCTGGAAAATATACACCTACAAAGAAATAGCTGGATGCATGCCTGAAAATGCTGTTACATCTCATACCAGGATGCTAATTTCTGTTTCTGGAAGGCTCTCTGAATTCTAGCTCAAGCACTAATGTAATGGTAGCATTTGCCACCAGTGGCATCCGCACTGCAGACAGCATGCAAGTTAAGAGGTTCCTCAACTAAAACAAGAGTAAAGATATCTTGTTTGCATGATTAACAACGTAATGCTGCTAAGGAAATCGCCTGGAGATCAACTAACTGACGACTGTCTCCTCCTTTGTGAAGCAATCATTAGTCATGGTATTTCCAGACAAAGTAATCTCCCATAGGAAAATCATTCAGCAAAAGTCTGAATAAAGGTAGCAATAGGGCTTCCTAGTAAACAGCCTTACACTGTACAAGACAAGCAACAGACACTTCCCTAGTTTAAGATACCTAAACATTGACTCGCCAGTCTATGACTCAACACAAGAAATGGTTACCTCCTAGCTAGGGACTAGGCTGTATAGGGTTTGTGTCTTAATACCACAACAATATTGCATGCAGCAGAGATGAACCATGCCCTGTAAAGGAAACAAACCACTTGCATTCCCTACTACCCTGAATTGTCAAAATGTGCTTCAGCGGCTGAAAAGGAAAAAGCCAGTCCTCAGGAAAGCAGATAGCAGGACCCTTGCCAAACAAAACCTTAAATTACTGTTGTGTTCGACGGCAGATATGAAATGAGGGAATCTACCCAAGCCATTGCACATACCAGAAGCATAGTTCACTCTGCTGAGAGATCTTCTATACTACTAGCATTCATATTCTGCATTCAGATCTTTTTTGAAGATCAGGCTTTTTTTCCCCATTTTTGCCTGGACTGGGTTTACTTCAGACAGAAAAGGAGTAAAGTAGCAGATTCCAGCCAGTCTTATTTTGGTGGAAACAAAAAGGTGTTTAGCCATGATAAGGGGAATTACAGCTGTATTTGATGTAGAGGCAGCTAATGTAATAACAGTTTGGTACACCACTTATTTTGCAACCCTCAAAAATAATTAAACATTGGTCCAAATAATTAAACTAATTACATAATTATATATTGAAGTGAGAGCAAGAAATATCTGACAGATTGCTATGCACATGTGCATACACCATGTTTGCATTTACACACTTGACTATGAAAGATCTAAACCCAGTTCTGACTTTAGACTCTGCAAGTACAATGTAATGTCCCTCTATTTTATAACTTCAAATATGATGAAAAAGGATAAAATAAAAATTACTTATGGCAGAAGTCTGGACAAGGAGAGCTTTTCATGTTTTATGAGATACTAAGGGAACAAACCAGAGAATTCAAATTTGCCTAAGTATATGAGGAGTCAGGTCTCTGCACAGAGGGTAGGTTTGCTTCATTGATTTTCACAAACTAAAGTAAGGCTTTGCAACAAATATCACCTCCCAGCCAAATCATCATACCATATGAACCAGAAAATAAATGTATCACATAACATCGATAAATAAAGTAGAAATCAGAGTTGCAGCTGCTGAAAGTTTAATTTTGACCTAGACAGAAGAGTGCGATATGTTTTGTTGTTTGTTTTGGCTTTTTCTTGTATTTGTTCCTCATGATCCAATTAAATATGAATGAAAAGGAAAAGCAGTTACTGATAATTTTCAAGGCAAAAGGAGAACTTGTTTAGGCAGAGACATCATAGCAAGAAAAGCATGGCTGTGACATTTCTTTTCCCTTATCTTTGACCCACTTTGACTACTGCATCCATCTAAGCAAAACCATTAATTCTTCAGGTTTTGGGGAACAGTTAAATGCTTACACACAGACTGCTTAGCATCAAGGTTGTGGATGGTTTCAGTAGAGGCAGGAGGCAGTATGGGAAAGGATGGGTCAGCTTGAGGGAAACAGGGGAACCTAAACTCACTTCTGGAAGCAAAGCTGAGTCAGAACAAGTGTGCGGAGGAAAGAACGGAGATGAGAAGAAGAAGAAGAATGAAGTTGAGTGGAAAAGGAAGAAAGAGCCAAGGGAAGGAGAAAACTAAAATTGTACCTGCATAGGGGCTCCTCACTGGCTAGGGGAGGACAGCAGGGAGAAGCATAGCACAGCACCAAGTGCTAGTTTCTTCACGCCAGCAGCCCACCAGCTTAGCTACCAGGCTAGGACAAAACTATGCACAGCTGTGTTGTGTTTCCCCTCCCTGTCCCTGAAGAATAAACTGGCCCACATGAGCACCATCCACTGAGTCATGCCCAGGAGGATGAGCAAGGAGCTCATAGCCAAAGGGAAGGCCTGAACAACACTAGTGAGAACCTATAGGCATGCCAGGATGGGAACAATTATCAGAGCCCTTAGGGACTTAATGGGATGGAGGCAATTTACACAGGTGTCCTTGCTTTTAACGTACATTGGGCCTAATCTCCCCTGCTCAGCATCCAGCAGACCATATAAACATCACAGTTTTATTCACAAAAGCCAACCAAAACTAAAGTAGCTTAAAAAGGAATTAATCCAAATCCTGAACACCTCACAGGTCCTTCAATGGGTCCTTCCTAAAATGAGAAGAGAAACTGCAAATTGGTCCGATGACTTATGCTCACTCTCTGTGTCAATGTTTTCTTCATGGACAGTGTAAAACCTGTGCAGATTTCATGCCAGCATTCAATGTTAAAACCAATGAATAACCAAGATAACAGGAAAAGTAAGAGTTTGCTCATGAAGTTCAATTTGAAGGAGATAACTAACTTTTTTGGATAACTAACTTTAGTTATCCAAACAGCATTCTTGTTAAAAACCCTGTTCCTCTCTTCAGTGAGTTTTCAATCTAAATCTGGAAATCAACATGCATTTGTAGCACCTTCTAGTTCAGAGGAGCAGCAAAGCAATAAGAAACTGAAAGGGAAAGGTCACGTATTTCGTGCATGCCTGAGAAATGATGCTGTTTGTACGATGACAGCAAGATTTTTCTAGTTTTCCTTAAAATACATTTGCTCAAGTGGGAGTCAGAAACTCTGCAAGACAACATTGTTTTGAAAAGCATGGAAATGACATCCATATGGATACACAAGGCTATAAACTGACACAAGCACAAAGCAGCCCTCTAACCGACCAAGATTAAAGGAAAACTAGCCAAGTGACATGCATGTCCTTCCAATCTGCACTACTCTGACTTAACTGTTCATTCATGATTGCTTTCTGATACATGTTGTTTCATGACTTGCCCCCACAACCTCATTCTCCCCAGTTGAGATCCCTCTCACATTCCAGTTTCGTGTGGCACTTCTTTCACTTGCTTGCCTAAAGCAGGAGCCTGGCAGGAAGGAACCTGTATGCTTTGCTCATCTGGAGTCACGCAATCTGTCTCTTTTGTCAAAACCATGTAAAAATTAGCAGTTCTGATACAATGCCTATACACATGGCACATTTGGCCATGCCCAGAGGTTTTTTGAACATATGCTATCAATGAACAGAGCTGGGGTGAAAAGCACCACAGGAGACTCAAAGCAAGCCACAGAAGCCTATATCGATGAGTTTAAGGGTAACACAGCTCAAACTTATGTACAGACAGATGGTTTTCTGTTGTGCACAAGGAGCCCTTGTGTAGATGGCTGTGGATTTTGTCACACTTCAAGAAATGGGCTACAGGCAAGGTGTCTACAGGTCACATTGAGGTAGTTTGTTAAACCCTGACCTTGCCTCCAGCAATCAAACTGCACCCATCCATCCTGAAGGCTCTTCGCATCCTGCCTTAGGATGAACTGTGTGATACAAATCCACCCTCCTCCACTTGGCAAAGGAAGTCTCAAGTTTTCATAGGGAATCAATTAATCTTCTGGTTTTGCTATGAATTTATCAATATAGGATGTTGTTCTTTTGGATGAGGCCTTGGGTGACATGGTTTAGTGTGAGGTGTCCCTGCCCACGGCAGGGGGTTGGAACTAGATGACCTTAAGGTCCTTTCCAAGTCTAGCTATTCTATGGTTCTATGAGTTACAAGAGCAAAGAGATACTTCACTGCAGGTTACTAAAACCTTTGGTCTTGATACATGAAGTTTGGATAATAAAGCTTCAAAGGCAAAGAGATTTCTCCCCTTCCCTATCTTTTCCAGACTGAAAATTCAGCTTTATAAGCCATTATATCTTTTTGCCCAAGAGAGAAGAGATGTACTATAAATATTTTCTGCTCCTAGACTGTTCTTTGATATTTGCTTCAGCTGTAAAGCAGGCTGGGTATCTGCTGTGCTTTCTGGTATGCAAGAACAGCACACCCTGAACCCAAGAAGAAACAATGATTTTTACAATGACCTGCACAGCACAAGTGTGCATAAGCACTAGCTTATGTTCAAATCAAATTTTTTCCTCCTTTTCTTTATAAGAAAAAAATCAAATGGCATTCTGAACACACAAGAAAGGAAGCAAGATCTCCCATTTACCATTTCTTATGCTTAAGATAATCCATTGTTTAGTAATGATGGCTATAGATATGCTGCCTCTTAGCAAAAAAAAAAACCCCAAGCTTCATTATAAATCAAAGCATAATGCCTTTTGGACATTTAAGTCACATGGGACAATGTGCAATAAAATACGCTCTCATTTATTAATCCTATACTTGCATTAAGAATCATGCAAGTATATGAATATTTGTAATGCACACAAAGCAAAGCTCTATTTGTATTTTTAACTGTAAATTCAGTTTCTTTTCCAGGAAAGAGTAACAAGATCTTAATGAAAGTAGCTCAGCACTGAGGAAGAAGCATTTTGTAGGCACTACTCAAGTTTCCAAGGAATGAGTAGCAATTCTCTTTAATTCTGTCAACTACTAGGAAAAAAAAAGTGAATCCAGAAATGGTCAGATTCCTGAGAAACAGAATATGAGAGTTTACAACCACTCTGCAACCCAGCTGCCTTTCACACCTTAATCCATATTCCTCAACTGTCAAGAAGATGCCTCCCTCCTTTTGCTGTAAAGGTTTCTTAAGAAGTAATATATCTATACAAATAAACCATCTTTCATTTTCCTTGTTGCAACTGATAAAGTGAAACATCAGAGTTGTGGCTTTTAGATTTTCCCCTGTATGTAAACACAGCAGAAATGTTCTATTCAGTTTCTAGATGAAGCAACCATAGTTTCCCAAGCATCAATCGTCATTTAGACAGTTATTGCCACAGAGGCTGGCTTAGTCACTGGCTTAGTTGACCTAGCCAAAGCTGCATCAGTCTGTGGCACTCCTACGGGGGCCTCTGAAAAGGCTGGTTAACTCTGTCAGGGGCAGCTGCTATTGCTCCCGAGCTGCATGCACTTTTGCTGTTACCTCTTGTCAGACACTGGTATACAGCCCCGTGTGGTCTGGGGATCTGATGGTGGCTGTAGGCTGCCATGCTGGAACCTCCAGCAGCCATGCACGCTCTCATCCCCTCTACTCACACTTGCTTGAAAGATGTGCTGGTACCCTGCATAACCAAATGTTCCGTCACAGCTCTGTGGCTTTGGAGGCAGTGATGCTCAGGGCACTCTGCACCATTAATCCACAGCACAGAACCAAGGCTCTTCTCATTTTCACAACCAGAAAGCTTTTCAGTTTAGCCTTCAGCAATGCATCATTTTCTCTCTGGATTCTCAGTGAAGCAATACATGGACTTACCAGGGCCTTGCTACTCGCTAGATAATAAACATATGAAGTCTTCTGTGCAACATGTCTATTATCATTTCAATAACAAGTAGCAGTACACATTTTCTCCCGGGGTACAGCAGCTAACGCTCCTTGAGCTCACTTGCTTCTTCTAGTCATCAGTATCAAAATTTAATCTTCACAGTGTGCTAAACTTAAGAGGGATAAAAGGTACCCTGAGTAGTGTGTTCAGATGCAAGGGGAAAAAAATTGCACAAAGAAGACCTGGATGTCTTATGCAGCTGCCAAATTCATTTTGCAGATACAGATTAGACATCTAAGATTTTGTAACTGATGTGATTCACACACAGCATGCTAAATGACAGAGCCACGTGGCACTGTTCATCATTGATTAAGTCAGCTTTCTAAACACAACACAAATACATGAGGCTTCATTATTTATTACCTTTCATTAAGAACTAAAAACCACTCAGGGAGTAGAAGTGTCATTCCATCTGTCCCATAAGACAACACCAAGTTCTCTTGGAAAGTGCTTTGCAAGTTTCCAATGGTCAACATGCTCATTTTTCTGCTACTGTCCTTTTACAGTCTTAAGATGAGCATACATAAAGTAATCCAGATGAAAACCAGGTACAAAGCATTAGGCTGTGACCAGCACTTGCAGTCACATACTTGGAATTTATGAAATAACATTCCTTGAAATGCAGAGATTTAAAGTTCCTCTGGTAAGCAGCACCAGGGTCCCATGAGCGATTTCACTGCCCTAAACACTACAGCTCTTCCTAGCTTAAGCTTTGCTCTCATGTTCCAGCCCCATTTGGTATCATGCCAGCAGCTTCTCCGTAGTGTAGCAAAACAGCAGTCCAAGTTTTCATGTACATTATGCTACTAAATTAATAACTGAAAAGTATGATTGATTTCTTATCTCAAACTCTCTTACAGATATCCATGATCTTAACAGCTATCCATGACAGCCGCTTAGTTTGTCTCCCCCTAATCTTGAAATATGGAGGCTTCTTCTCTATGAGGCTTCTCCCCCATGACTTCCCCATCCAAGCCAAGTCAATTAAATTTGAGTATCTTAACATTTGTGGTTCAGTATGGAGGATGTGTTTGTCTCTTGGTGATGACTGTCAAGTGAAATGTCACAATGTAAGTGTTAAAATACAGATAACTTCTCTGAATGACTGCTGCTGAATTTAAAACAAGTGTAAATGAAAAAGCACCTCTGTAGTCTTTACCCAGTCTTCATACCCCATCTGGATCATGCAAATCTTCAGTAGTACTTTGCTTAACCTTAGCAGTCACTCTCCTGGGGAGGAAAAAGCAGGGAAGTGAAGGAAAAACCAAGATTCTACTGAAAAGTTTCCCTGAACAAAGAATTTTGGATATGTAGGGGCACATTCAGCCTTTACAGCACAAGCCTAGGAAATAGGAAACACAGTACTTGGTTTTTACTCTATAGCTGCCTTCTTACAGTGTAATCTGATTATATCTTCAACCTTAGTTCTTTTCAGTCCATGCATTTCCATACAGAAATACTGTTAAGTGCTATAACAGGGCTTAAGTGGTAGAAGTGCAGCTATTACAGACTTCCACCATTAAAGGCTGTGATTTAACTTTTGGTTGTTTTTTCCTTTTTGCTTTCTCCTCCAAGCTATCCCATTCGGCAAAATCCCCATTCTGGAAGTAGACGGAGTTACCATTCACCAGAGCCTGGCCATAGCAAGATACCTTGCCAGAGAATCAGGTAACACATTTGACTATTTTCTTGCTCTGTTTTGCACCCACCTTTAAAGCCTCAGGAAAAATACACTCACAAAAGCAAAAACAAAACCAACAGCTTGGCAAGCTCAACCAAGTAGAAGTCAACACCAATGTGGCAATAATGGTACTAGGGCTTTTCCCAGGCACAAACAGCTAATAGTTATCAGATTGTTGTTGCATCTTTAGTTTGTCAGCACCAAATGCTAACCACAGAAAAGCAACATATCACATAGGATGCTTTTAGAGGTGCCACTCAAAGAGTGATGGTTTTAAAAAGCACTGTGTGGTAGCATGCCCATATTCAATGGCCTTCCTTACCATTATTTGATGCCAATTTTGCTCACTGGGTTGGGGCTGCTGTTGTAATCCTGATGAGACCTCGGGCTACATCCCCTCGCAGTTCCAAGGTCAGAAAGAAGAAGTAGAGCAAGGCACATTGTTAGGATGCTGTGTGACAGAGTTTGAAGTCACTCAAAGGTCATGCAGAAAGTAAAAAAACAGACAAGGTTCAAAGTAACAATCCATATTGTGAAATGCTGTGCTGTTCAGAATCAAACTCAGGTAGCTCAGCTCCGTATCTGCACTGTGTGTAAAGTGCCTACAGAAGAACTCAGAAATCCCCCTTAGGTATGATTGAGTTTCCTCTGCATATAATACCTGGGGTGTGGGCTTACTCCTCCAGACAATGAGTTTTATTCATGTGTCACTGAACAACACAAAGCAGGAACCTGTGGCTTCCCTGAGGCTTTTGGGCAGTTTCCCCTGAAGTTAAACTTTGAGCTGCCAGGCTAACCAGAGAGTGCAGGAGGAGGAGGTTTGGAAGCATTAGAGATGATCACAGTCAGCAGACAGAGCACTCTGAAGCAGATTTAGGCAGCAATTCTGAGCTGGCAGAGAGATTAGATCGGATGGTGACATCACTTGTATCTTTAAATACTTACATGTTAGGGAAGTACTCGACTGGGTAGATAAGGTGATATAAGACTTACTAATGCAAGTAACCGAAGAGAGTAGTCAGGGCTTGCTTTAGGTCAGCAAGCTGTCATTCAAAACCATCTGCAAAACTGGCCTGGCTGAAGGCAGATGTGTTCATGGTGTGCTGAACGTCAGCAAACTGCTGACTGGGGCTGGGAAGTGAGTACTATCCTACTTTTTCATACTCTGAGCAAAGAGACACAACCCACCTATCAAAATATCCCACATTTTGCAATTAAGGAAACAAGCAGAAGTGCACAGAGTTATTCTTCAGGGCACAGCCAGCCTGCAATGCTGTGCTCCTGCTGGTTTCCTCCATCCCTGATACAATCTACCACTTGCAAGAGAAGAGAATGATGAACATCCACATGGTAATAGAAATGGATGGGAAAGCCTGTCTTCCACTCATGCTGCCTTCTTCCCTACCTCCTGGCAGGATGCTGATCTGGACCTGTGCTCTTTTTTCAGTCTGATTTCTGACTTAGGCATTCCCCTTATGTTTCAACAGCCACAAAACCCAGGGTTCTGGAGCACATTCAGACCACTCTAGTCTGACAGTGTTGGTCACACTGTCAGCTATGGCAAGACAAAGAGCATGCATGGAAAGGGCAAGAAGTCTCTTCAGCTTCATAGTCAAACTTGCTAGTCCTGCCATTAAGTCTGCGTACATGTCACCAATGCCTTAAAATTAAGAAATATCATTTTTCAGTGCCCATCAACAACAACTCTTTACTGAAGGCTCATGGGATTTGATGCCCCAAAGGGGAAGCACACTTCTCACCTTCAAGAGCATATTGTTTCAATACAGGAGATGACTTGGAAAAGGATGGGTATATGGTTTATGGGAAACACAGAGCTTCCAAGTGAGTCTTAGAGAAGAGGAGAAAGATGACCTGCATGTGCACAGAGGTAAAAGCATGAGCACAGGTCTGTGAAAAGAGAGTGCGGGAGAAAAGTAGCAGCATTAAGAGGACTGTAGGCAAGCCACAGGAAAAGGGAGGAAACCAGATTTATAAACAAGACAAAGTCAGGCTAAGCTGTCTGATCACAAGGAAGTGATCAAAAGCAAGCAGGGTGTAACAAGAAGATTCTAAATGGGGCTGAATCAGCAGGAGAGAGGGAAAGGGAAGCGGACTTTCACAGAAGCAGGAAATTGTATTGACCAAGAGGGAAAGACCATGAGATGGAGAAGGACATTGAAAGCTGGGACAGGGAAAGATTAACAGAAAGGAATTAGTGCTAAGCCTCACTGAACGTGCTGGCATAATTGAAGGCAGAGAAGATGAAGAAGCAGGAGTCCGGCTAGGGGTTCAGGTGATGAAAACTCACTACCATGGAAGGCTGTATGAGGCTGGAGGGGGGAAAAGAGCAAGGGTAGATGAGATTCCATCTGGAAGCAAGGGGTCAGATGCATGTTGTTAGCATCAAATGGCCTCTAGAGAGCATATATATATATGGAAATGTTCACAAAGAAGAGAGTTTACCTTTGAGGTATCAGAAATTCCTGTTGATGCTGCCGCCAACCTCCCTTCATATGCTTGCTTCCCACAGGTCTGGCAGGTCAGACACCTGTGGAACAGGCACTTGCTGATGCCATTGTGGACACCATTGATGATTTCATGACACTGTTCCCTTGGGCAGAGAAAAACCAGGACGTGAGAGTAAGACAATCACTAGCTTAAACAAAAATAACACATAGGGCATGACTCCATACCTGACCATCTCCTCTGGAGACACTGCATGTGTCAACCACTGCATCCATCACCTCATCTCATCAAAGCAGAGCTGGAGGAGCTCTGTATTTCTTCCTTAAGGATAATCCAGCCAAGGCCTTCTGCTCCCTCCCACTTCTCCTTCAGATTTTTTTCCACCTTTGGTGGAAATGAGGCCATCAAGGGTGCCATATGTGCATACATCAAACTGCACTTCAAAGGGGAAAGACCGGATACAACCCCAGCCAACACCATGCAATACCTGTATCATGTTGCAGACAGACTACGATTGAATATTTCTCTTTCTGCTAACTCAAGAAGATTACAGCCCCAGCCCATCTTCTTTCTGTGCTTCTGCACCTTGATTTCTTATGGAATTTTAATAAGTATCAGTCTTCAATAATATCAGCTGCCAGGGACAAATGCTTTTCAATTACGAGCAATGGGTACTGCTAAAGAGGGGAGGTACCACTTCCCTCACTGTAGCTGCAGCCTTGCTTGTCAGACCCCTGTGGTCCCTCATTGGTCCTATGCAGTACCTCTGCATATACTGAGACCAGGCTAACATGCTGCCACAGCTGCTTCAACACACAGTTACAGGCAAGTCCTACAGCATTTGGGGTTGTTTTTTGACATCAGTCCAGTTTCTCTCACTACAGCCCCAGTGAAAGCATGCAGACCAGCTGCTGGGGGAAGAGGATGATGGGTGAGTTAACTCCTGCATTACAATGGCTCTGACCTGAGCAGATTACTTGACCCTTTTAGGAAAGCATAACAATAGGTCCCATCATTTGCTGTGGGTGCAGCTGCATTCCATTTCTTCAAAGTTAAGGGTAGATTTAGGTTAGATATTAGAGAAAAATTCTTCGCTATAAGGGTGCTGAGGTGCTGGCACAGGTTGCCCGGAGAAGCTGTGGCTGCCCCATCCCTGGCAGTGTTCAAGGCCAGGTTGGACGGGGCTTTGAGCAGCCTGCTCTAGTGGAATGTGACCCTGCCCATGGCAGAGGGTTCTAACTGGATGAGTTTTAAGGTCCCTTCTAAACCAAACCATTCTGTGATTTCAGAAGCCACAAAATGTTGCCGCAAACCAATAATAAATAATGAAACAATATGAAGTGCTATGAAATCTTGCAGGTGAAAATGTGAGAGTATTCAGAGGGTTTAGTGTTCAAAAATAAGAAATGCTTAATTTCCTAGTGCTTTCCTGAAGTTTCCTAATATGGGGAGAGGAGCCTGACTCATGATTTTTAATCATTTAGGAACAACCACACTATTGCTAACGTGCTAGTGTAGAAGCAGCCCTATTGCTACTCCTTTACAGGGAAACTCCCATTGTAACCCTTGCGTGTGTCCCAGCTCACGGTGAAGCAGTTCTCCAAAATAATGACCCAGACCATGTCACCACTGGCTAATTTAAAAGAGGAGAGAGTTCTCATGAAGCCCTTATATGCCTGTATGCACGTATGCATGCAAGTGTTTCCGGACCGAGGAAGATCAAGAAGCTTACTTGCTGGGAGCTGATTTTCCCCGATGTTAGCTGTTCTCCCTCTTTCCTCCCGGATCCACTGCTACCACCTTGTGGTAGAAGTCCCGTCTTATAAAGACTGATAGAAGTAATTTACACACACGAGTCAGAAAAACTCTCCAGGACAAGTGTTTACGGAACACACATCCCTCAGAGAAAGATGAAAGAATGCATTATGCTACCCGGCCAGCAGAAAAGAGAAAACCAAGCAAGGTAAAGGGGGCAGAGGTGGATGCTGCCTGTGGAAGCTCCCTTGGTGCCAGAGACAGAGTTTCCCTTCACCTACACCCCTCATACAAAACTATAGCTGGCCCTGCAATAGCGTTGTTATGCCTTACTGGAGAGCTCCAGGGTTGAAACAAGAGGTCCTGCCACTCTAGAAGATGGATCCTGGTCCTGTCCCCGTCACTGTCACTGGTTGACTGCATACTTCTGTAGCTGGGAGAGGTCATTATCATCATGATCACGCCTGAGGCAAGTGACACTTCACACTAGACCATGTCACCCAAGGCTCTGTCCAATCTGGCCTTGAACGCTGCCAGGGATGGTGCATTTACTAGAAGTACTAGCATTAAAATTACCAGTAGAATTTACTGGGATTAACCAGTTTCCCTCTCTAAAAGAAACAGCTAACCTTTTAAATTAGCCTTAAAACTTCCTGCTGTGAGGAACAGCTAACAGAGAAACACCACCATACACAACCTCATGCTTCATCCATTAACATAGAAGTAATAAGGTCCATACCCTTCAGTGCAGACTTCAGCCTTTAAAAACATATTTTAACCATCTCAAATCTCATTGCTGTGAAGATAAAAAAAGCAGAATAACCTGCTAACAGCAAAGTCCAAAGATAAACCCAGCAAAAGCTCAAAACCCAGGTTCTACATCTCACATGAGAATGGCTGATAACTGACCAGCATCTGACAGCACACAAAGACTGAGCTTAAGGGATTCTGGAAATCTGAGACCCTGTGCACTAGAAAGCATAGCATCCAAGAGTCCCCAAAAAGACCATGAGACATTGAGAGTCTGTTTTATAGATGGATTCTTCCCATATCTATGGCAGGGCTCCCATCTTGATGCAGCTGGGTGGCTGTTAGCATAGGTAAATGAGGAGCATCAGACCACACCTTGTGTCTCAGCATCCAGGAGCTCTCAGCTGTGCAATAAAGGAGCAATTGAGGCTTAAGTCATGGCTCAAGTGAGCCACAAATGCTGTGTTTTGGGCATCTAAGCCACTTCATGGGCAATTACTTCAGCTTTCCTAAGTTCTACAGTGCCCCATTGCATGTATCCAAGTGTATCCTCTGTATTTCTTTACTTACCTTAAATAATTGCAGTTTGCTGTATTAATCCTGACTTGGATGTTAACACATTCCTTCTTCCAAAGAGAACTGGCCATCCTCCGAAGTTTGGGTCAGACCAAACAATTTCATTGACCCCCTTTTCAGGTGTCAGCTTTCTTTTTGACAAGTAAGAAACCCCAAAAATTCAATTTTGTGGACTGCTATCCTTCTGCATTGTTGTGCATCTTTGTGTTTTGTTCATCCCCCAGAAACAAGCATTTGATAATATCCTCACGAACAAAGCACCCGAGTTACTGAAAGACTTGGATACTTTCTTAGGGAATAACACCTGGCTGGTAGGGAAGTCTGTAAGTATAGTTTTCATTTCTCTATTCCAATCAGGTTGCCAGAAAAATAAATGCATTGACTATTGTTGTATGTCTGGGTTTCAAGCCAGCCCATGAAACAATTCTCCTCACTCTTGTAACTCTTTGCTATTACCATCAGTCACTCAATTGCAAAGTGAAAACTGTTTTCTGTACTATTAGAGAAGTGAGGCAAACCAGGACTAGGATCTGCATTTTCTAAACCAGTTTAGAAGTATGTTGACAAAAAACATTATAAATATTTTGGTACTAGTCAAAACAGATGGGAGTTTAGAACCTCACTTACAATCATTGACCAGTTTATAGGACAATATGGAAATAACTCTGTGAAAATGTAAACCACTTTTTTACCCAAAACTGCTCAGAAACTAATCAAAACACTTCCCTGCAGCACAGTTTCAGCAAGGAAGATTAATATTGCAATGCAAGTAGTATTCGTAACAAGGGCTTTATTCAACCACTTTTTACTTAAATCAAGCTTTGCACTACAACCTAATTACACATTCTATAATCATAGGCTTAAAAAAGCCCTTACACAAACCAGCTCAGTCCATGTTTCATTTTTGCAGTTTACTGATACTGTCAGTAGCAGTTACATCTTTTGAGATTACCAACTAAAATTACTGCTTTCTCTCCTGTTTCCACCAGGTAACATGGGCAGATTTCTACTGGGATGTGTGCAGTACGACACTTCTGTCCTGCAAACCTGACCTGGCAGACAACTACCCCAGGCTGCTGGCTCTCAGGGACAGAGTGCAAGCACTTCCAGCCATTGCAGCCTGGATCCAGAAAAGGCCCAACTATAATGTAGATTAGCTTTTTAGACTGGAAAATACAAATGCATGTTTAGTGTTCAACACGACAAACATCCTAAGTTATTGATTTTAGAATCATTACTTTTAGATGGATAGGCTATGCCAAATCAAAATCTACCACTTGTAGAGGAGACTAAATAGCTGATTTATTAAAGCCTGAGGGAGAGGTATGGTTTCAACCACATTCTCCTCACTAATAAAGTGCTTTATCAACTTAATTTATGTCCTGTGGGATCTCAAAAGAAGATGAGACGAATAAACCTTCCTGAAAAGATGCAATCTGTTTGTTGCAAACTCCTGCTCTGGAGGAAAGCAGGGTAGTTAAGAGAGAGGATAAAAAAACCCTAAGACCTGCTTAGCCAACTGTCATGGTTTGAGCATGTTTTGAGTGTTTTTGTTCAAGTTTTTTCCAGCCAGGGGGAGTCTGGGAGGAAGGAGAGACAGGCCACCTGACCCAGGCTAGCTAATGAGGTATTCCATACCATAGCACGTGATGCCCAGGATGCATACTGGGAAAGAGAAAGCTGGAGGGGGGGAGCTGTGGAGAAAAATGGAGGAGGGAGCACATGGTGCTTGGCCGGGCAGGGTGGAGTGAGTTATGGGTCGGTGGCTGGTGGGGTGTTGTATTCTTTTCACTTGCTGTTTGCTGTATCATTATTATTTGTAGTAGTAAATGGCAGTAGGGGTTTTGTGTTATGCCTTAGCTATTAAACGTTCTTATCTCAATCCGTGGGGCTACATTCTTTGGATTCTTCTTCCTAACTCTCCGGGAGTTGGGGGACTTGGTTTAAACCTCGACATTTTTGGCGCCCACGTGGGGCCCGAGGTTTGAGATAAGAACAGATCTGGCGGATTTATGGTCTCTTGTCACAATGCTGATTTATTGGCTCTTAGAGGTTTTTCTCTGGATCTCGCTGTTTCGGGATTTTACCGGGTACTTTGTGTATGGATTGGATGTGTTTGTGTTTGTGTCGGAGGCTTGTAATACGGTGGGCTCCGGCAGCAGGGGGGATGGACGTGGCCGTGGACTTGAACTTGTACCAGGCCGTCCCGCTGCTCTTCGCCGTCCTTGTCCTTATCCTCGTCGTCGTCTGTGTGGAGCTGCGTGAAGCCAGGAAGGAGCGGCCCCGGGAGCTGCCGGCAGCTGAGGCTGCCAGGGAGAGCGGCACGGGGAGCCAAACGGCTGTGGCAGAGCAGCGGGAGCAGGCGGGGGAGGAGCGGAGCAGGGCGGTAGCTGAGCAGCGAGATCAGGCGGGGAGGGTGAGTCTTGCGGCCGTTCCCGACCCTCCGACGGCCAAGAGTGTCCCCGGAAGTCGCCCGCCGACCCCCAGCAGGATGCAGGAGACTACGCAGCACTTCCCAGCAAGGCAGAGGAGGAACCGAGTCCCGCCGCCGTTCCGAACCCCGCAGCATCCGAGAATATTCCCCGGAAGTCACCCGCCGAGCCCCAGCAGGATACAGGAGACCAGGCAGCACTTCCCAGCAAGGCAGAGGAGGAAGATCTGGACTCGGGAGAAGAGAAGCTGATAGTGGGAGAGCTGGCAAGCACGGCAGCTACATCAGCCCCAGTGACAAGTGCAGCAGCATCATCTGAGAGTTCTGACGGTTATGAAGGCTTTGCGTGCCCTTGGGACCTGCCTGCTGATTGTGATGGTTTTCGGCATGGTGGCACACACACGAGTGTGTTCATCCACAACCATTTTGTCTGATCCAAAAGTTAAGCAGAGTCAGTCTGGGTCTTGTCTAAGTTTAGACAAGTACATAGGAGCACCAGTAGACTGTTCCCAAGGCTGGACAGTCATGAGTGGCAGGGCATGTGGGACAGTATAGCCGGGTATCTGATCCACTGGGCCCTCCAGTGCTTTGAAGCATTGGAGGTGGAAGGCAGCTGTATGGAGTCCCCAGCAGCAAGCTGTAGAACTGCTGAAGGGGACGGTGAATGATTTGGTGGGCCCAGATACTTCAGGCTATTAGTCCAGAGATGCAACTTAGAGATGTCTCATGATCGAGGGGTGGCTTAAGAGTGATGTGTATTGAAAATGTGGGATCTGCATGACGTGAATGGTATGGAATAAGGGGTGGATAATGTCATGGTTGAGCATGTTTTGAGGGTGTTTTTGTTCAAGTTTTTTCCAGCCAGGGGAGTCTGGGAGGAAGGAGAACAGGCCACCTGACCCAGGCTAGCTAATGAGGTATTCCATACCATAGCAGTGATGCCCAGGATGCATACTGGGAAGAGAAAGCTGGAGGGGGGAGCTGTGGAGAAATGGAGAGGGAGCACATGGTCTGCCGGGCAGGGTGGAGTGAGTTATGGGTCGGTGGCTGGTGGGGTGTTGTATTCTTTTCACTTGCTGTTTGCTGTATCTTATTATTTGTAGTAGTAAATGGCAGGGTTTTGTGTTATGCCTTAGCTATTAACCGTTCTTATCTCAATCCGTGGGGCTACATTCTTTGGATTCTTCTTCCTAACTCTCCGGGAGTTGGGGGACTTGTTTAAACATGACACCAACAGACTTCAAGCTTCTTAAAGCACTTTCTTTAGCCTCTCTGAAACTTGTGCTGTACCACTGAAAAAACAACCAACCACCAAAAGCCCAAATCAAACAAAAGCAGCGGCACAGCTGAGGTGGTACCCACACCAGTGCCAGTTCTCCATAAGCACACCAGCTGCGAAACATTCAGCAGCTATCTCTTCCACTAAGGAGAAGACAGATTGGTGGGAGGCAGTGGTGGAAACCAGGTTAGAATGAATGAATGAATGAATGGTTTGTTGTTCTGGCACTGGGGTAAACAGGTAGGTGGAAACCCTGGCAAGGTGGAGGGTTGTAGATGCAAGTGGTTTATACAAACTCAAGGGAGACAAGTGCTTGCAAGAGGACCCCACTGTGTGGTGTAAGCAGATAAGCCACAAGCTTGGGCAGTCCTCTTGGCTGAAAATGGCCACTGTTGGGAAAATATTTCCTTCACACTTGATTTTCCCTCTCACTGTATTGTTTCATTGAATCATATATGTAACACCAACAAACCACTAACAGTTCAAAGGCAAACCGGTAATAGCACAACTGAAAGCAAGGTCCAGTCATTTGCTCATTCCAATGTGGCATCTTCACCTCCTTTCCAATTCCTTGCATGCTTTGTTCTACCTCTCTAGAGATTTTTCCTTCTTCAGTTCCCACTGTCTTCTTCAACAGACTTCAGACAGCTGCATTCTTTCTTCTTTTCCCTGTACATCCTTCCAAGCAGGCACAGAATCACAGAACAGTTGAGGCAGAAGGGACCTCTCAATGGCATCTGGTCTGAACTCCACTTAGAGCCAGCTGCCCAAGACTGTGTCCAGACAACTCTTGAGTATCCTCAGGGATGGTGACTCTACAATCTCTTAAGACCCCTTAAGAGATTGTTTAAGGAGTAACCACTGCTCAGCTGGACTGCATTAACCGATTACATGCACATACCACATCGTAACACCACACACACTACTGAGCTCTGCGCAGAGCACACAGCAGCTGAGGCTTTAACAGAGAGCCGTGACAATAAGGACTTCCCCACACTTTGCCTTACTGCAGCTTCTCAAAAAGCAGCAGTTTTAAATACTCCTGGGTTCAAAAGACTGAATTTCAGTCTCTTCCTCTGTCTAAGGAAATGGACACCTTCTCCCTCCTCAATCACACCCTTGCCAGGAGATTATAAACTTCGGGTGAAGGCACACCTCACCCTTGATAGCACTAAAGCTCTTCATTTCACTGAGATGAATTAAAAATTAATCGAAACTTCCAGAGAAGAGCAAGAAATACACTTTGTGTTTAGGTACTTCACTGTCAGAACACAGATCTGGTATCTACACCAAGGAATGACAAAAAGCCCTTGCAACCTGGATGGAAAGTCCATTTGGCAGGAATTCTGCTTTTATGATCAGTATCCTTAAAACAACTGTGATTGGAGAATGATGAAACATTAGTAATTAATTACTGCTGGATAAAGCCAAATCAGTTCAAATGGAACATTTCAGCTAGTTTGAAAGCTATTTGCTTTATAAATACGAATTATTTCCCCTCTCCACTTCCCCAAAAACCACAAAATGAAACATTTGGTTAACCTGTGGAATTTTATTTGAGCAAGTTGATACAAAGCCAGAATGGTACATCAAATGACTCGAGACTAGCTGGAACAGACTCGAGCATTGTCAAATAAGGCACATATAAAAAATCTGTAAGTGTAATCCAGTGAAACTGACAGTTTAAATATACATATTCGGAGGTAGAAATAATTATAAAAATACTGACAGATCTTAAGCAGTAGCAGTTATTGAAATGATGACTACACAGGTCCCTGTTCTGAAAATCTGTAAAAGATGTTTTTTCAGCATCCAATGTTGGCACATTTGGGCCATTAATGTTCTTAAGCATTAAAAGAATACTATTGGTGTTAAAAATTTTCAACAACATGAAATAATTATAACAATAATAAGCTACAAAAAGTTATAAAAGTACGTAAGAATTAAGTTAATCAGAAATGTAGAGTCCATGGAGTAAAATATCAACTTCTTCCTCGAATTTCACAGCATATTTAGAGACCTAATGAAGCTTTTAATAGCGTGGCTATATCCGCTGGGATGGCTCCTTCTTCACCTAGGGAATAGGAACAAGGGTTAGTAGAGCTCAAAATGTTTCACACAGACAAAAGTCTAGATCCCCAAACCTGTCTGAAATCCTCTACTTGTAAAAAGTCTGTCATTGACTTGTGGGTCAAATTCAGAGGCACTGCCTGTCAAACTGCACAATCATCAGCACAAATACATCTTTCTAGTTTATTTAACATGGGGCAAAAAAAAGACTTGTCTGCATCAAAAATTCCCTCTCTTTGTCAGAATAATACATTGCAACAACCTTAATTCATTTAAGTGGACATCATTACATGCAAGAGACTTACCTGAATCTGCTGCAGTCATATCTTGTTCTAACTTCAGTTTCTGCTCGCTGATTTTGAGCATGTGTTCTTCAACAGTCCCCTTACTGATTAGCTTTATGACTTTCACTTCCCTGAAAACCACAAAATAGGATGAATCAATTTTTACAGTTTGTTTGGATTAGTGCAAAAGGGAGGCGTGCTACACCGTTGCTCAGCTCAGTTTAAAACAAGGAGGAAATGAACAAAAGGGTGATAAAAAGCTTCTGGTTTTTGTGTCTGGACCAACTGTGCTCTGCACTGCCAGAAAACTTGTTTTCTCCTGCACTCCAGCCACCGTAAGTCTGGGCTGTCACCAAAATTTCCATTAACAGACACAACTTAAACTTCCTTCTCATGCTATATTACACAATACCAGTTATTAAAAACGTTTTATTTCTCACATCAGCTTATTCTGACAGAGGACTCTAAAACAGTTCATGACTCTTCAGAGCTTAGAAGTCTCCCAAAGAGAACAATGAGCTCTGCCAAACAGTTTCAAAAGACCTCAGATCTGCCTTGAAATAGTTGTTACCACCACAAATTTGAGGATTATAGAGAATTTGTGAGTTAGAGGACTGGAGAAAAATAAGGAGAGAATGTAAATAAAGTTTATTCTGGCCACAGTATGTGCTGAGACACAATTACCTAACTCCCACACAATCCTGAGCTGGTTTACACAAATCTCTGCTTAAAATGACTTTTTAATCATTAAAGATTGCTCTTTTAGCTTCCTTTGAGAACTTGCCTCCAAGAAAAGTCAAGCATTAGAATTAAAATGTCTTACCTTGTCTGTCCTACCCTGTGGCATCGGTCTTCTGCTTGTTTGTCATTGTATGGGTTGCAGTCAATGTCATGAAGAATAACAACATTTGCCGAGGTCAGATTAATTCCCAATCCACCAGCTTTGGTTGACAGGAGGAATACAAATATGTCGTTATTGTTATTGAACTCATCTATTAGATGTATCCTGCAGAACACAAAAAAACATACATGAGGCCAGAGAAACCACTACACTGGCTCCAGAGTCAAAAGTACAGTAGTTAGGATGATAATCTTCTGAAAGAAAGGAGAGTAGTATTGCAAAGCAGCCCAAAGTACAGATGTTATGCAGAAGGAAAAAGGGTACCAACAGTCCTCAGCAGTGACCAGAGAAACATACTCAGAATAATAGATCAATAACAAAGAATGAAAAGAGGGTTGGAAAAAGATTTGGATGATCACAGAACACAAAGAACAATCTGGAGGGCAAGGGAAGGCTGAAACACATGAAGCAAATGGTGAGAGGGGAGGAATTTAGCTCCAAGACTGTCTTCTGTACTATTTGCATATACAAGGGAAGTAACAGACATCAGCTGTAAGTGGGAAGTAATACCACAGCAGTAACAAAGGGTAACAACGGTTTTATGAAATGTAGAAAAGAGCATCTAAGAAACATTAAAAAGAAAAATCAGGAAGCAGCAGAAAAACAGCACACCTCAAAGAAAAGCACTGCACTACTTTTAGCTGCAAAAGACAGAGTAAATGGTTTGTCCTAGAGAAAGAAACAGGTTTGTATGTCTATTATAACAGGTATACACTATACTTCCACGGGATAGCTACAAGTGAGCTTTTGTCACAGCACACTGTACAGAAGCAAATCATACACACCATGAAGTGCTGAAGATTAAAGTTTTGAATTTTGGTAGCTGAGACTGTAACTCAACATCTAAAACTCACTCTTCTGCCTCATCCTTACTAAGGCAATCTGAAATCAAGCATAATCCCTCATTTATATATAACCCCTTCTATAGTTAGTCACTAACTATATATATATGTATAAATTACCACTTCTATAGTTAGTCACACATCCTTCTCTTTCCTCCCCTCCCCATTCACACTTCTATGTTTTTCCCTCTCATCTTCAGCAAGAAAGTCACATACCGGTCAGAAATCTGTGTTTTTCCATCCAATCTTAAGTATCTGTGTTGCTTTTGTTTTAGGAAAACTTCTAAGATATCCAGCATCATAGTAAATTGGCTAAACAATACAACTCTGTCTCCCTGGAAACGACAAAGTGAAACAAAAGTTTTAAACCACATCAATTACAGATAACGAACTGAACAAATACTTCAGTAGTGCAAATATGTATGCATAGTTGATTTTACTTCGAATCCCTATTTTCTGAACTACAAGGCTATGCTGAAATGCAACAAGTCAGGACTAACTTTCAGTGAAGGTTTCATACCCAGTACTGCTGCTGCATTAACCCACCTTTTATCAGTGCAATTTGTTTTCTTGATACTTTGCACTTACGTGACTCAAGCAACCTAGAAATCACATGTCACATGTATAAATGACAGATCTACTCCCTCTATAAAACATCAAGAAAATATTTTCATTAAGAACTTAAATTTAAGCTATATTCCATACAGTATTGACTAGTAGCACCCTTTTGTCTGAAATAATCAAACAGATGTACAGCAAACCCTTGTGCAAATTCAGGATATTCTGAAGTACTATGGTACATGCTTATTTGTAACATAAGCCAGCCTGAATTTGTGAGTCAAAGCAGTGACCTCATCTTATCTTTACACTTGCTTAACACATGCTGATTATTTAATGTAATACAGACTTCCTCAAATGACAAAAGGTCAAAATTAATGAGCTGTGAAAATAATGCTATCCCTATGTAGATTGAGAAGTAGTGTTAACTTGGGATGACTATTCTGAAATTTGGGAAAATGGAAAAGCTTATTTCAGCTGTCTCTAAAGGGATGTGCATAGGCAGGACTGCACATTAAAAGCTGTAAGCACTGCCTTGCAATGCTGCATATGCACTAAACCACATTGCAGTACTCCACAGAAAAGCAACTGGGTTGCATATACAACTAGCAGATGTTAATTTGACCAGTTATTTACAGCCACCCTTCAGATGGACAGAAAAAGATGTTTCAGATATCTTCAGCACCAACCTTCTCTTTAAGGTCAGAAAGAATGTGGTCCAGTGTCTCAAACTTTCCGGAATCCAAGATCAGGTCTGTGTCTAACTTGAACTTATTGATGTGAGAGAATTGCTCACAAAGTAAATGCAGCTCAAAATCCGTCATTACCGTCATATCTTCAAAGATAAGGACAGGGTCAGCATCGCAATGTGTGGGTTCCTGTTAGCAGAAAAGAAACGAAATAATGTGATACACAACCATGCAAACAGACGAGAAAAACCAAGAACACCACACAATGACATCCAGAATCTCTGAGAAAATAACCAAAACCAAACCAAAAACCAAAGTAGCACAACTAGACATGGACAAAGGCCAAGGTGTGGCTCATGCAAGCAACAGAAGATGAACTCTGCAACTCCAGGTTTATAGTGGAGGACCATTATTTTGCAATTCAGTGTTTATAAGAGCTTGCACTACCAAAAACTAAGATGTATGTATAACCTCCATAGCAATTACCTAGTTCCCATCAAGCCCTATGACCTTTCACCCCCGTATCAGACCTCTTCCCCTGATGACACATCCCCTAAAAGGGAGGTCCAATCCTTGGATAGATGGTAGAAGACATGGGAAGCCCAGCCTAAGATGTAGGGTGGGTAGAGGGATGTCATGCCTGGAAGAAAGAGGAGAAGAAAAGCCATATCTGGAGGGTACAATGGTATGAGCAGGAGTAAAAAGGGACAAAAATCCTTCACAACCCAATGGGTCACTTATTCCTTTTCCCTCAGCCTTGGCTGGCTTTATCTTAAAACAAAGCTGAAGACATTCAAAGCTAGCCGCAACTTTCTTAAAATCCCTGTTGCACATTCTGATTTTATTCTTTTTTATACTTTAGAAAGAAGCAACATTTTTGCCCAAACTCCACAGGCATTAAGTCCAGCCAAATTAAAAACAAAACAAAAAAGTCCTCACACCTTCCCTATTTCAGTTCTGTACAGCCTGGATTTCTCCCTACTGAGAAAATACTAGTAAACTCAAATGCCCACACATGAGAAGTACTTCAATTTTAAATTTTGGGATGAAAGGAAGAGGTGTTAAGGGGTTGCTAATGAAAAGAAGAGGACTGCAGTCCCATAGCTGTTCTCTCCATTCTAATATCTGACACAAAAATCTGTGCTAAGCACATACAGAGCTTGATTAGAACATTGGAGAGATGAGGAGAAATAAAAACCAGCAATAATGAATTAAGGTTTGCAAAGACACATATTTGACCAGAGGACTGACAACTTAAAAAAAAAATCAAATCTATTTAAGTTGCATTAAAAATTGTGAGAAATGAAAACCAGCTTTGAATGTCATGATCTTACCTTGAGCATAAGCTTGGACATTTTCCTAAGCTTGTCATTCGTGTAATACTGGCGATGTAAGAGAGGGTGATTAGCCATTTTTCTAAGTTGCATCATCACGTTTCTCATATCAGACTTTCTCTCTGTTAACAAAGAAATAAGGCATATTCAGGAGAGGTACACAGATTCCTACCTGACACATCTCTACCTCTCAGAACTTTACTTGTAATAGCTGAATTTGACATTTCACCTACAACCTGAACTTATGAAAAATCCACCGCAGGGATACAGTGAGTTTATGAGTACCAAGACATTTCTACAAAGCAAGGGCTTTGTAGTCACATTTGACATTCCAGACATGGAAAAAATCCAGCAAAAGGAAACGAGACTGTCACATACCATTACTCTGAATATTTTTCTTCAAATTTTTTAGGAAATCACAGTATAGTTGTTCCTGTTTCTCGGACATGGCACACAATTCAGTGAATTCTTTTTTGGGAGGTAGTTGTTTAAGGACCTGACAAAATAAAAGCATACCAGGTAAAAAACAGTACCGTAGACAACAGTCAGTAATTCTGCACTTACAAGTCTGCTTTTAAGTTACTCTGTTCATTCTCCCCCATCCCAACTCCTTTAATTGGCTGCAACTTCACTGAGTCAGCAGTTTGACTTATTCAGAACTTGATGTGGATTATACATCACACCCAACCAGCCCCCAACAAGTAACATGACCAGCACATTCTAAAACTGCATGAAATAATAATACATGCAATACCTGGAACTTACTCTGCTAATCAGAGATATTCTCTTCAAACTACCGACTACTGAAGCATGCATATACACAGAAACACTTTTCAGGTCACTATTCAGTTTCCCTTTCTTTTATACATGTAATTCTAAATAGAAGAATCCAAAAAGGTTTTGGATTTTAGAATGAAAAAAGAAATAATTTGATGATAGAAAAGTAATTTGTAACATACATTTCTAGTCATACATACATACAACTACATATAGGCACATTCACTACCTTAATCCTTTCAGTTAAAACAAAATGTCATTACTATGAAGTCACAAATATTTTTGTGGTTAATGTGGAGGGTTTCTCACTTCTCAGCGTGCCAAATCATCTTTCAGTGGTCTTTCCCAACTAGAATTCTTAACTGTAGACAGCAAAGAAGTATCAAAACTCAAAGCTGCAGCAGGTCACATTTTTTCTTGCAAACTCATGAAAAATGAGCTCAAGTTTCTTATTCTCCCTAGATAAAAAGCTAAAACTAGCACTGACAAAATTTGACCCTAAATTTTATCATTAGCCTCAAAGATTTTTGATAACATGAAACCATTATTTTAAAGATAAAACATTACCTCATCTTTTACTCTTCTCAAGATGAACGGTTTTATTATCCGTTTTGCATGTGCAATCCTCTCTTTTTCATATGTGGTTTGTTCTTCAGCATTCTTAAGGAAAACATTGCAAGAATTTAATTAGAGTGTGACGTTTTCAGCTGTCACAACACTACCTTAACTATTCTAACTCATTGAAAAACCCAGCCAGAACAGACGGATCTAACAGGACCATTAGGATTCTGAGATGCCCTGTTGTATAGAACATTATTCTTTTATAGAGTTCATTTCATTGCTTCATGTTCTAGATTGTTATCATCACATTACCCATTTCCGTAAGATACCAGTATAACATGAGTTACACAACAAGAGCAGTGTTCTAGCAAAAAAAAAAAAAAAGAAAAAGTTATTTTCAAGGGAAGAATATACACTACTTACTGTTTTTGAAGAGAACATCCTTCGGATTTCAGCTGTGCTACTGCTGAACATATGTGGCATGACAAAATTCAAGAGGGACATCAATTCCAGCAGATTATTCTGAACCGGAGTCCCAGTCAGCAGTAAGCGATGCTGTGCCTGTTTATTTAAAGTGGAAAACAGCAGTGAGAAACAGCAGTTGAACAGCTTAAATATTAATACTGGCAGAAACAACAGCTATGGAGAAGTGATAAAAAGAGCTTGGTTTATATTATAGCTATTTAAACTCAATAAATATTTAAGTCTCATGCAATAATTTCTTGGTTAAAACAAAAAAGCTATTTACAGATCCGTGGGTAATTGAGCACATATCAGTTTCAGACTACTCAAGAGTCTAATCCGTATTTAAGAAAAGCCTTCCTAGGTTTCTTAGGATTTTTCTTGTTTGGCTTGTTTATTGGTTTGCTTTTTTTTTAAGTAACTGGCTAATTATTACTCGTACATCATATTTCTTCCTATGTCATACATTACTTATGCACTAGTTTTGAATTGCAAGCATGAGCAATAGTTTAATTGCTTAAGGATCAGCTTCTTAAAAAGGCTTTTGATGAAAATATGATCTTGAAAAGCAAGTTGTAAGTAGGTGATCATATGTATATTATTATTATACAGATACTAACATGTTAAATCACAGTAAGTGGAGAAAGAGCTATACTCATGTTTGCTCTTTTTCAAAATGCTGACTCAGGCCACAAGCTACAAGAAAAAATTATTTTACAACTACCTTTTCCTGCAGTCCAACCACAGTAGGTCCTTAAATACTACAGTGTTTCAGCACAAGTCACCAGAATAGCATTTTTGCCATCTTTAGTTTACTTTTACAGTGAGATAAAACTGGGAAATCGCTCAACACTGAAACTGAACTGTCACTGTATTGACACTATAGGGAATTTAGTACATTTCTTTGGGAGCCTGTCTCCCTGAAAGAGTTCACAACTATCTTGGGTTCAGCTATCTGAACCCAGAACAAGACCACAGAATCCACTCTTGAGACCACATCAACACATATCCGCTTGCATACTGCAGTTTCTGGAACATTATGTGGATATGAACTTTACAGTTAATACTCATTTTGCCCCAGCCTGTAAACACAAAACAGAAAAAATAGCAGTTGTTCCCCCTAACCCAACAATAATTAAACCTCTTACATATTGTCATAAGGTGCTGGTAGCGTGCAGAGCTCA
>NW_022994522.1:0-40095 GCF_012275295.1 Melopsittacus undulatus | reverse complement strand
CCTCTGTCGGGGAAAACTTATGTGTTAGGGTCTGTTATTCAGAACAATGTTTCTGTCACTATATTCTGGCTCTCTAACTATTTTAAGCATATGACATTTATTGACACTGAATGTTGTTCCTGCTCTATTTTTATGAAAAAATTTTGCAGTATACTCTATTAGTGTTATAGTGCAGCTTGCTTACCATACTATCCCCTTTTATCTAAAAACAACAGTTACTTGAATTAAAAATGTCTCTTTATACTTCTGTCATTTCTCAGTACAGAAAGAGTAGAACTGTAGTCTTATATAAAAGCTGTTAATGTGTCTTAGTGTAGCTCCTGCCATGCTGTTGAAAATTAAGACCTACTGCTGTAGCTAATTGTTTGAATACCTTTACAGTGGCAGTCTTATTTTTCTAGTGCTGTTCACAAGCTCAGTATCTGTGCATACATACAAATGAAATGAGTTCAGAACAAGTTAACACCCCACAATTCCAAGTTTTTGCATAAAGAACAGCTGTCATGTTGTGAGTAATGGTATTACAGATAGGAACTGAGGTACAGTAAGACCAGCTGCAGGGAGATGCTTGTATGCCACGTTCCTGAATTGTAATAATTTCTGCTACTCATTGCCTTTGATGAATACTAAATCAATCAGAATTGGTTTCTTTTTCTTTGGCAGAAAAATACAGATTCCATCACCAGAAAAAAAATGCAGCATTTATCAGTTCTTTTTCACTGGTAACCATTTCACAGAAATAGGGATAAGAAGGTGAAAATCAAGAAATTCCATTTAAACATAGAAAAAAGCTTTTTTTTTTTTGCATGAGGGAGGTCAAGCAGTAGTTGCTTGGAGAGGTTGTGAAGTCTCAGTCTTGGATATTCAAAACCTGACTGGACAATGCTCTTGGCATTGTCTCTTTTTTGGCCCTGCTTTGAGCAAAAAAGCTGGTCTGGCTGATCTTCAGGGGTCCTTTCCAAATTTGCAAATCTGTGAAGACAGATACTTCATTTGATATTGGCACTATGACTTGCAAAGTTTGATGTCTTCTTTCTATGTTATCACCTGATTTTTTGTTTACTTTTTTTACTTTGTAAAATTAAATTAATTGTCATATGCAATAGTCTATGCTTATATACATATTATGTCTTGGAAACTTAGCTACCTTACCTCTCTATTTAAGAAATCTAGGATGGCTTACTTCAGTAATGGGATTTTATAACACGTGTAATATTTATTTGGCATTGCCTCTGTTGCAGGTTTTTTGTGTGGTTCTCATGGTTAAATATTACAATGTTAAATTAAAAATACAATGGGGGTTCTTTCACATTCTAGACATTTTTCTAATAGGGTTTTAAAATAAGTCATCTGTTGTGTTCTTTTGTTGTCTCTTCAAATGAAAATACGAACTTTTGTAGGTTCAAATTGATTTTTAAGCCATGTTCCTAGCATCAGTGAGTCAGTACTTTCTCTTTGTTTATATCAGAGATTTACTGCCCATTAACTTTGATTCTGTTTCTCTTGAGTGGCTTTACATTCCCAGAAGATTAAATTCTTGTAAATATTTTTCTCTTTGCAGTGAGGAGTTACGGAAAGAAGCGCGACAGCTGAAACGTGAACTGCTGGAAGCCAAGCAGAAAAAAGAAGCTTTAAACCCAAGGAAAAGGAAGGTAAGAATATGGTTTAGAAGGCATGATGTGGCAATCCAGTTAACATTCCACTTTTAAAGATTTTAGTAGTTTTGGCTTTCATGTGGATAATTATGGACACTATTGTTGAAATGTACTTTTTTTTCCCAAGAAAATTAATTTTCCTCAAGAATTATAGTAGTGTGAGGATGTCAGTATATAAATTGCACAAGTATCATTCACTCTTTCAAAGGAGGTAGTATTTGTTCTTCCAGATGTTCCATAGTTATGGCTGTGTGGTTGGGCAAGCTTCTGCATTTCAAGTATCATAGCATATGATTAAATTCTTTGTTGGGGCCATACCTGTTCTGACCTCTGACTTGAAAAGTCTTCATAACATTCTGACTTGGAAGTGTGCTTAAATGAAGATGGTTAACTTCGAGCTTAGAGCTACTGACTGCAAGCTTTTATGCATCTTTTGACACAAGTGGAATTCAAATTCAGGAAGTCGCTCCTTTGTCAGACAAATTCTATATTGGTTTCTTTCTTGAATAACAGTTTAGCTTAATAAAAAATTGAAAACAGAGTATCTTGAACTCATATATGAAATCAGGCACCAAATTTTACAAAGTAGTGGCTCTGAAAAATTTCTAGGAATCATGATCAATCGGTGAATGAATGTGAGCACTCATTGGCAAGATAATGAGTCCTGTCACTGGCCATATAAAAAAAGAACTACAAGTAGAAGTGTAGTAAAGATAGAGTAGTCCATATTTACAGGTGTGATAAATTCTATTGAATAGTGCCACATATGGCACTTGTAATAACATTACTTAAATATTGTTCCTATTCTGGTGCCAGTTAAGCCAGAGGACTTTCTGCGGAGTAATTTGAATAACTCCACCTTTACAGTGACAGGTTAAAGTAACAGTTGGGCAATACTTACAGTCACTATTATGGTACAGTTTTTAAGGATATCTTTTTTTCGAGGAAAGGAAGCTTATATACTAGGGTTGTTGCTTTTTTCACTTCCTTCAAAATAAATAACAGGTAGGAAATAAACCTGTTGAAATTCTGTAGTAACAGCTAATGGTGAAAATAATCTTGATATTCTCAGGTTTCCTTTTTATGCTTGCTGTCAGAAGGGGTCAGGAACGGGTCTGTTCCAGTACGTGTTGAGAAAGATATATGGCAGGAAAGAACCTACTCAACAAGTTGCTGGAGTGCCTAACTAAAAATTCTAAAAATAAACATGTTCTAAAATTAAGACAAAATTAAAAAGATGTTAAATGAAATGCAAATGGTAAAGGGCAAAATGGTTAATGAAAATACAGTAACAGGAGATGAATGAGCAAGAAGAGTCTTTGGTTGTCTTTGGCTAGACAAACAGGAAATAAGCTTAAATGCTTGTTTTCACTTTGCATTAGTGTAGCGGTTAACTTTGATCATATAGTTACATACAATCAGGGCATAGAAGGAAGCATGCAGGTACAGAACAAGTAACTAGAGACTGCCTAGCTAAATTATGTGCCTTAAAATTTGAACTTGATGGCATTCACTGAAGCATACTAGGGAGTTGGCTAAAGCAGTCCCAGAAACATTAACAAAACGCTAACAAAACATGTTAAGAGAATTAGTTGTAATCAGAGTAGAAAGCAAGATTACTGGGAATCTGTTTGTTAGGTCTGGAGAAAACAGATTACCTTTATTAAATTTGCAGACTGAAAATCAACTTTTTACAAAATCCACACACAAAGAATAGATGTAAGAACTCACCAAACAGAATTGATACAGTCTTGAGGGAGGGGAAAACTGTTCCTACATTTAGCTAGATTGAATATGTAGTGCTTAAAGGTGATGATTGATAGGCATATGGGAGATATACTGTATAACTGGCATATAGTTTGAATCATAAAGGATTCTGGATTAAATATAAGAACAGGTTTAGCTAAAATAAAATTTCACAACACCAGATGTTTAAAAGATATCAAAACACGATTGTGAAATATCTGAATTCACTGAGCATTACCACATCATCTTTTCATTAGACATTTAGTTGAACAATACATAAATGGTCCTCTTACTAGGCTATGGATGTTTATTGAGACCGGTAGCATGAAATAGCTGTAAAGTTTGCCATAAATACCGTGTATTTTGACAACACCAATATAACAAATTTTAAAATGTTACCACTGAGGGAAATTATGTAAACAAAATATTTAGTTGTGGTCATATTCTCTTCTGTGAATAGCTAGTTTAGGCCAAAAGTGATGGCTTTGTAGGATATCCACAATAGTTTGGGTGAAGAGGTTTTGTTTATAAATAAATAAGATTTACATTCTCCCATTCCTGCTTCTAAGGGATTTCTCTGGTGTCTAATAAAAATCCATATTTTAATAGCTAGGTAAATAATCAAAGTTTACCTTTTTGATTTTCTTCATCCATGCTTTAGTGGTTTTTCTACCTCTAAATACTTTTACAGCTCTCACTTTGGATACTTTTTTTAGAGCCAGCAGCAATCAAAAGAGCAGAAGGTAGAGATTCAAACTTAAGTATTTTTTTTTAATCTGTCCTTAAATTTCAGGAGTCAGTTACATACTTCTTTGCTTATTTGTCAGGACAACAGCTCTGTTGGCAGTATTGCCAAAATTCAAACTAAGAGGGAGGAACTGAGCTTTTAAATAATGGAAAGATCTTAAAATGTACATAAATGTCTCTTGCAGCATTTTGCAGGTTGCATTTTGTATGTCATTTGAAGTCACATTTACTTTCTTTCATAAATAGATTATTTAGTAAGGAAGTAGATATATTTAATAAATAATTTTACTGTCAAAATTTGTTCAATAAGGAAGCTTTCAGCCTTTTCGGAATCAAAAAACATTAGCATAATCTGTGCCTTGATATGCTTGGTTCACATTTGTGACATATGGGAAAAACTAAGATTCTAGAAACACATTTTTGAGAATCTTAGTTTTTATTATTTAAAAGTAAATAAAAACTTAGGTTTTCATATTTAAAAGTAAATAAAATGTATCAGACCATCAGCTACACCTGAATCCACCTAACATTCTCAGACATTGACCTTTGATGATTAAACAGCATGCTTAAATTATATTGTAATACAAAATTAATTAGGTGATGAAACTATCTAATGTTTTGCTGTTGGCTGCCTTTGTCTTGACTTCAGCTGATGTCAAAAAGTATAAAAATGCTGGCAGCATCAACTTGCATTTGCTAAATATCTCTTCCCATAGTGCTGTCTCTGTCATTATTATTATCATATTCTGTGATTTTTAAGTTTGTTAATATGAAGTTTAAAATGGTCAGTTTTCACTCCTGGATTTTACCTGCTACATTTTAGAAATAATTCTCCAGATGTCCTTCAGAAGTGTATCAATTTGTTGTCATTTAAATTATACAGAATATCTCACCTGTTGGAAAGAACAAGTACAGGTGCATGGTAGGTACATTTCTGGTAAGGGATGAATGTACTTGCAGACTTCAAGGAAAGTTGAATTTTTAATAGGAATTTTAAGGAAAAGGTTACATCTACATTATATGTCTTACTGCAGACCATATGTGCACTTTGGATGAAGCCATGCTGGAAGGATGCATTCCAGGGGCACATCTGATTAGCTCCAACTGGTAGTATGAAATAGAATAGCCTCCAAAATACATAGTGAGCATATCAGGGCTTTAGTGTAATAGTTTTGTTTCTGTTTTGTGATATTGTTAGGTAATGTTGAAGTACCCAAAGTTTTCCTTTCTTTAATGAATTTCAGCCGTATAACTAGAGGTGACCCACAAATACAAAAGTGATCCAGAGATAACTGCCTAAATTTTTAAACTATTTGAATATGTTTGCACATAGGACAAAGCTTTTATTTTCATCATAGTTTGTATGGAGCTGAAAGCAGCTTTCTGAAGTTTGCCTTTTTTGCTCTAGCCAGATACTCATACTTTTTCTCTAAAGACTGTTGGAACATTTCAGTTCTGAATCATCAGCTTTGAAGAAGATACAGATTAAAACTGAGACTGTATATTATAAAAGTAGCTTCTGACTGCTAACTTAATAATACTGCGGTTTTGTGGCAATATTGGAGAAGTAATTAAAGCAGCATAATTTCATTGAGCAAAGATCTCAAAACACTTAAGCGTTATAAGTATTTGTAAGTATTTATAAAATTAGCATGGCAGTGTATCTTAAACTTCACTTTGACTGTGTAATGTTACCTCACTATATTGTAATTCATGATTGCTGTGTTACCAAAATTGAAAAAGGACTGTGTATTTACACTGGATCTTATGACTATTGGAAAAACATTGTTAGAAAACCATTTATTCATAATCAAGTAACAAAAGTAAATGTCACAAAATACCAGATTATAGAAGTACTAGTTAGGAGGAGGAAAGAAAAGGTGTGGAAAATGTAAATGAAAATAGATTTTCATGTTGGAATGTTGTTTTTTTTTTTTTTTGTATTAAGAAAAAATATTCTCATGCACAAACTTATAAAATAAAGAAGATATTTCAGGTTTATACTAGAAAACAAACTGAACATGAATTTACTCTATTACATGGGTATAATTCTGTGGTCATTGCTACAAAGGCATTAACTGTACCACAAAAAAGATGCCTGAACAACTGGATACAAATGGACAACCTCTATCCCCCAAAACTAGCAGAAGGCTGCATGAAATAACTTATTAGGAGATACTTGAAGATATGCCTAGTTTAGGTAGGGAGTGGGATGGAAGGGTGGAATCTTAAGTATTTAAAGACAGTAAGTGAAAGGAATGAAGGATGCCTTTGCTGTGAAAACAGACATTTACATGTGAACAACAGAAGACACTTTAGAAACACTTTAGTTTGAATATAATGAAGTCTGACAGCAGTAAAAACCAGTGGTTTACCTGGGCAAGTGATTTTGCCCCAGCGTTAAAGCATTGATTATATCTCACTTCGGAATTTTTTGTTTATTGGCCAGGATTTTCACCAGTGCAGTAGAGCTGTCAGCATGCAGGATGGTCTGCTAAATGTATACCAGTTTACCTATTCCCCATCAGTTTACATGTCAGAAATTGCATATATTTGAAATGGACTGTTATCAGGAAATTAATGTGCATGTAGAAAGAGATTTTTTCCATGGTTCTTTGCCTGTCCTCTTGGGGAATGTGGAATGGAGAGTGAGATGTGTCATGCTGTATCAGGTATGACTGTACAGATGGTGGAGACACTTGCACAGTGTCTGCCTACGCCCTGAGCTGTCTACATTAGGAAAAAAATGCTAGCTCAGAGACTATGTAACTGCATTAATATGATTCTGTGCTTGATTAATAAAAACTGCATCTCAGCCAAAACTTGTGACCATAGCAGGAAAAATTCACTGAAGACCACGGAACTATGAGAATAAGGCTGCTTAGGTCACGCTGGACTTTTCTGCAGGATCAGGATTTCAGAGGTCATTAATGAACATGTGGCAACATGAAACATCTATTTTACATTCACTTGCAAATCTTTATTAGTTTTGGTATCACATTTAGCATCACTATTTCAAATGTTCCATGCTACATACTATGCCTACATTTTTTTTCTCCCTGTATTCAGAGTTTAGAGTAATTAAGGAAGATTGGGGGGTGAAAATTTAAGTGTTTACATTGTTGCAACAGGACAGAGGGAAAAAAAACTAATTCCCTCTGTACATTTGATTATAACCAGCCTTCCAATTTGTGAATAAGATTGTTGACTATTCCAGACTGCTGTCAAGAGACCTTACTTTAAATAAGATGTTTTTCTTTTATGTGACATTTGCTGAGGTGATGCCAGAAATTACATCAAACACTATAATTTGAGTGCTGAATTACTTCAGCATTTTGAAGTAGTTAATCAAATATGTGAAAAAAGATACACTTTTCAAAGTTCTGTAGTGTAAACCTGTGAATATGCTTCAATGAAATTTGCTTTAGACAAATACCATCTGCCCAGTTGTTTAACCATATGTTGGTTTTGAATAACAGTAGTATTTAAGAAGTAGTACTTTAATTTTTCTTTTTAAAACAGTTTGTAAGCTATCTGATAATGTGGGGATGATGAAATTTGTTATACATTAAAAAACCAGAAAAGCTACAAAATACTATCTGAGCAGAGAAACATAACAACTGCTGTAGAACCAACATCCAAGTGCAAGAACTCTACTGAGGCATGAACAATTTTCTGCTTTGCATTTAGTTGTGGTATGATAATCAAATGATTGAAATGTTTAACTCTCAAAATCTAGCAAGGATGCCAATTTAAGATTATCTTTTAATTCTGTTTTATTATTAAGTTTGTGAAATGTCAGTGGCACTTATATCTGTAAGTCCTGGCTTACATGGACAAATGCTTTCTTGAAGTCTGAAACTTTGAGTTTGCACCCTTGAGAACATCATGAAAACAATGAAATTCAAATTTTTGTGGTTTGGGAATTATGCAGTATAAATACATTTAGCAGGAAGATTTTGCAGTATATACCATATAGCTGCATTGTACCAAAGTATGCATCTTGAATGTGTCACTTGTGCAAACCTCTGTGTTTTCTTGCCCTATTTACACTTTTTTCCTCATTTAATCTCATCGAGTAATACCCAGTATCCCTGTTCAGAATCTTCTCTGTTAAAGTGGATGCTTTTTCCTCTTGTCTCTCTGTCTGCAAAAAAAAGAGGACAAAACCCATGCTATAAATAAGCCAGCTTTGATTTTTGTATTAATCCTAAGCATATGCCCAAAATCAAATGACATTAGAGAAAAACCCACCATGATTTAGAGTGGTACTATGTGCCTAAACACTACCAAAGTTCAGAAAAGATTCATTAGAAACCTTTGCATATTAAAATCTACATTGTTTTACAAACTGGTGGGCTCTGCTCTTTCAAATAAATGTTTTGAAGCTCTAGAAATTACTTCTAAGATTTTTACTATTTGAGTTGGCTAAATGAACTAGAAAGTTTGTTCTACGATGGCTGCTTTTTTCATTGTAGCAAGCTGAAAATCCAGTAATCAGTCCAATCTTGGAAACTCATTCTGTAAGCAAATCTATTCAGTCATGCATGGGTACTAAATATTTCCTGAGTCTCACCTGACTTGTAAGCAAACAGTGGCTCTTCAGGAACTTGGGCCGACCAGGGCTATAGTGACAGTAACTGAGTAGTAGTCAAAGGTGCAAAAAACCCCACAGGCTGAATTAGTCCTAAGCACAAGTATACTGGAGAGTGTGTTATAAAAGGAATCAGAGATGTGTGCGTGTCTATGGGGATATGTTGTCATTGTCATCATGGAAACATGATGGGATGGCTCCTATGACTGGAGTGTTGGAATGGAAAGTTGTAGGCTCTTTAGGAATGAGAGACCAGGAATATGAGGGGTGGGTGTAGCTATTTATGTCAGTGGCAGGCTGGAGAGTACAGAGCTCTGGCTGGGGACAGGTGATCAGTCAACAGAGAGCTTGTGAATGAGGGTCAGAGGGAGAACTGCAATAGAGACATTACTATGGGGGTCTGCTACAGGCCACCCAATCAGGGGGATTCTGTGGATGAAGCACTCTATAGAGAGATAGGAACAGCCTCACAATTGCAGGCCTCTGTCCTCACGGGGGATTTCAACCACCCTGGTATCTGCTGGAGGGATGGTACAGCCCAGCATAAGCAATTCAGCAGGTTCCTCGATTGTGTGGAAGACAGCTTCCTTCTGCAAGTAATAGAGGAGCTGACAAGGAGAGGTGCCCTGCTTGACCTCATGCTCACTAACAGGGTTGGTGATGTTGCAAATGTGACGCTCCAGGGAAGTCTTGGATGCAGTGATCATGAGATGGTCAAATTTGAGATCCTCAGGACAGTGAGAAGAGCGTGCAGCAAGCTCACTGCTCTGGACTTCAACAGAGCAGACTTTGCCCTCTTCAGGAACCTGCTTAGCAAGGTTCCATGGGATATAGACCTAGAGGGCAAGGGGGGCCCAAGACTGTTGGTTGATATTCAAGGATCATCTGCTACAAGGTCAGGAGTGTTGCATCCCAACTAGAAGGAAGTGCAGCAGGAGGGCCAGGAGACCTCCTTGGATGGATAAGGTGCTGCTGAGGAAAATTCGAAGGAAAAAAAAGAGGCTTATAAAAGGTGGAAGCAAGGACAGGTGGCCTGGGAAGAATACAGGGATGTTGTCCAGGAAGGTAGGGGACCATGTTAGGAAAGCTAAGGTCCAGTTAGAATTGAGTCTGGCCAGGGATGTCAAGGGTAACAAGAATGACTTCTACAGGAATGCTGCCACCAAAAGAATGTCTAGAGATAATGTGGGCCCTCTCCGTAAGGAAACAGGAGAACTGGCTACCCTGGATTTGGAGAAGCCTGGGGCTCTCCATGACTTCCTTGCCTCAGTGTTCACTCGCAAATCATAGAATCATAGAATAGTTAGGATTGGAAAGGACCTCAAGATCATCTAGTTCCAACCCCCCTGCCATGGGCAGGGACACCTTACATGTTCTGGCCATGCTGCTCAAGTTTTGGAAGACAAATGGAGGGTCTGGGAGAATGAAGACCCCAGGCCTACTGAAGGAGAGGATCAGGTTCAAGATCATCTTAGCAACCTGAATGTTCACAAGTCCATGGGACCTGATGAAATCCATTTGTGGATCCTGAGGGAGTTGGTGAAGGAAGTTCCTAAGCCACTGGCCATCATATTTAGAAGATCGTGGCAGTCAGGTGAAGTTGCTGATGACTGGAAAAAGGGAAATATAACCCCCATTTTCAAGAAGGGGAAAATGGATGACCCAGGGAATTACAGACCAGTCAGTCTCACCTCTGTGCCTCCCAGAATCTTGGTGCAGATGCTCCTGGAAAACATGCTAGGGCAAAAGAAAAACAGAATGCTAATAAGCGACAGCCAGCATGGCTTCACTAAGGGGGAACACTGCCTGAACAATTTGATGGCCTTCTCTGATGAGGCTACAGAACTGAAGTAGAAGGACAAAGCAGCTGAAATCATCTACCTGGACTTGTGCAAGGCGTTTGACACTGTTCCGCATGACATCCTTGTCTTTAAATTGGAAAGACATCAATTTGATAGGTGGACCACTCAGTGGATAAAGAACTGGCTGGACGGCAGCACACAAAGAGTTGTCAACGGTTCAATGTCCAGCTGGAGACCAGTAACGAGTGGTGTCCCTCAGGGATCGGTGTTGGGACCGGTCTTGTTCAACATCTTTGTTAGTGACATGGACAGTGGGATTGAGTGTGCCCTCAGCAAGTTTGCTGATGACACCAAGCTGTGTGGTTCTGTTGATACTCTGGAGGGAAGGAATGCCATTCAGAGGGACCTTGACACACTTGTGAGGTGGGCTGATGCCAACCTCATGAAGTTTAAACCATGACAAGTGCAAGGTCCTACACCTGGGTCAGAGCAATCCCAGGCACAGCTACAGGTTGGGCAAAAAGGAAATTCAGAGCAGCCCTGCAGAGAAGGACTTGGGGGTGTTGGTTGAACAGAAGCTGAACATGAGCCAGCTGCAGTGTGCGCTTGCAACTCAGAAAGCCAACCGTATCCTGGGCTGCATCAGAAGAAGTGAGACCAGCAGGTTGAAGGAGGTGATCCTGCCCCTCTACTCTGCTCTCGTGAGACCTCACTTGGAGTATTGTGTGCAGTTCTGATGTCCTCAACATAAAAAGGACATGGAACTGTTTAGAACAAGTCCAGAGGAGGGCCATGAGGATGATCAGGGGACTGGAGCACCTCCCATATGAAGACAGGCTGAGAAAGTTGGGGCTGTTCAGCCTGGAGAAGAGGAGGCTGCGTGGAGACCTCATAGCAGCCTTCCAGTATCTGAAGGGGGCCTACAGGGATGCTGGGGAGGGACTCTTCATTAGGGACTGTAGCAACAGGACAAGGGGGAAGGGGTTAAAACATAAACAGGGAAGTTAAGGTTAGATAGAAGGAGAGGTCCTTAACTGTGAGGGTTTTGAGGCACTGGAATGGGTTGCCCAAAGATGTGGTGAGTGCTCCATCCCTGGCAGTGTTCAAGGCCAGGTTGGTCAGAGCCTTGGGTGACATGGTTTAGTGTGAGGTGTCCTGCCCATGGCAGGGGGCTCAAACTAGATGATCTTTAAGTCCTTTCCAACCCTAACCATTCTATGATTCTATAAATTCATCCAAGCATAACATCATTTTGTATTTTCTAGTATGTTCATTTTTATATTACTTTACTGTGAAATAATATTTTTATTTTCATAGACATAGTATTTAATGCTTCCTGGATATTAAAATATCCTGGGTTTTTTTTCTTTTCCTGGATTCTGGAAGAAGTGTTTTATCTGTCTTAGATCTTGATTATAGAAAGTGGCTTTATGTTCTCCATCTGTCATTTCTGATAGGAATTCAATTTTAATTCATGGAATATTAAGCCATATCAGAATTTAGTTTGTATTTTGTAAGGATTTTATTTGTTTTGGAACAAAAATAGTTTTCCTTTTCAAGATCTCAATCTCATTAAGATTTTTTAAACCAGTACTGCATATCTGTATAATTCCAGAAGAATGCAGTATAAACTGAATATTGATGAATAGCTGAAAGTGGAATGTACTGCACAAATACAGGAATGTGGCTTAGATGTTTTATTTTAATGCACAAAAACATTCACTCATAACGTCTTTAATTTCAAACAAGGAGCAGCCCAACATTTTTGAGTTTTTCTGTTTTCCCCATAGTATTTAGTTTAGCTATATCATGTATTTCTTGAAATTTCTGTCCAGAAGGTCTTTAATCGCCCTGTCATGTGAGTTGTTTAAAGAATTTTCTTGAGGTACTGACAAAAATTAATGAGTCCACCACATTTCAAACATATGGAAACCCTGCTAAATAAACTGGGGTGCCTTTTCCTACAGATTTCTTTGTACAGTCTCCTTGTTATCTCACTTCTGCATGAACTCATGATATATGTAAAGTGCTTTTTTAACAGTTTATGGGATTAATTCTGTGAAATTCAGCATATCAGGAGTGTTTTGTAATGTAAGATACTTAAGTCTATTTATGTAAAAATCTTCATGCTAGCTGTACCTCATCAAATTAAAACATAAACCAAAATTCGTTCACTGGTCCTTGTCAGCACTGTAGGGTCTTTCTTTTTTATAGTGACATTGAACCGTGTATTTTCCTCTGTCACAATAAGTATTGTTTCTATCATTCTGAAGGTTAGCATGTTTCTGTTAATCCTTTCAGCAAACTGCTTCTTTTTTTCCAACAAATGTTTTATGTGCAGCTTCATTATCTCTTTTATAAAAAGAAGAAACAAAATCTCTAGATTTTATATGGATTCTATCCCTTATTACAAGGACAGTCCATTATTGCAAATTTTGTCAAGACTGATACAAAAACCAAAATGATAAAATAACAAATTTCATACTGTGGAAACTTGTATGCATATGTCAGAAGTACCTTTGTCTCAAATTGTATCTTATCTATACCACAATTGGTGTGCATGCTAAGCAAAAGTTACCCCATCTGCAATGCTAGAAATAAAGCACAGCCTTTAAGGCCAGTATGAACACATGCAAAGGCAGTGATAGTAAACTTCTAACCTGCAGGCCTAAAACTCATACTTCTTGGTTTTCAGAAAGTATAAAATAAAGTTCAGTTGCAGTTTTCTGAAACAGAGCATGTCTGATGCAATTTTTGTTGAGCGTTTATTATGCTGTTAAATTTACCAGGTGTTTTAGGAATTAAGTTTAAAATTGTCAAGCTTTTCTCTTCTGCTCTGCTTCCTATTTCAAGGTTGATCCAAAACCATTCAGACTGCCATTCAGTTCAGTTCAACACCCTTGGATCAAATTCTCATGTCTTTGTTATACTGCAATTTTGCAGTTAAAAATTGACATAATTTTAACTGTTTCTAGTTTAAGTGTGAGCAAAATAAACCCTTCAGTATACTGGTTTCTTAAATCAATTTTCCTTTGTGGTTTAAAGACTTAGAAATGGCTTCCTTAGTTGCAGGCTATCATTGGAAACCACATCCCAAAAACAAAGTTTCAGGTTAGATTACAGCATCAGGTTGGTATATGTTGCTCCTTAAAAGGAGTATTTTAGGATGGAAGAATCTATCTTGAAAAAAAAAAATTACTTAAATGCTTAAGTTTTTGTCACAGTAAGATGAAGGATCTCTTGGTAGTAATTCAAGCTAGCTGAGGTAAGTAGCAATGTACTCACAGCTTCTGTAAGTAGAATGAAGTGTATTTTCAATAAGAAAGGTTGTATTTTTCCTTTCCCCCCCCCCCCCCATCTTCCTTACTGACAGAATGTACACAACTTGTTCAAACTGGGAGAAAAAGAAATCTTTCTTTGCCTGATGCTATTTACACTTTGTGATGGATGAGAAGCCTCTTGCAAGACCCCTCTTACATCAACTAGCATCTTCTGTATCCTGCCATACTTACATTCTCTGCTGTGCATCCGTGTCATGTTTTAATTCAATTTTGTCTGAATAAATCCTCTCACATTAAGGAGTCAGGAGCTTAAATATTTTAATACTGATGTAATGATCCTTACACTTCTGCTGGATCAGCAGGCTGGACCTATGTTTGTCAGACTTGATGTGAAAGTAGAGTGCTTTGGATCCTCTTTTTTTCCAACTCTACTACAGAAGATTTGGAGGTGTTCTGGGATGGCTACAAGATACAAAGTAGCAGCTGGCAGTCTATTTTTACATTTTAAAAGGATTTTTACATTTCTAATGTGTTCTTCCCACCATCAGATCTCTCTTCCAGATGTTTTCTTTTGCTTGCTAATTACCTGAGTTTATTAATGCAGACATGAAATAATTTTATCAAAGAATTGCTACTTAGCAAGACAATGTTTTATTTATGTTTTTTAAAAAAGACACTGTGGGTTTGAAATGATTGGAGTTTTCAAAATTTTTAAAATGTGCTAGAACTCCATTGACTTATGTGCTCATGAAAATCCTTCCTGTTGTATTACTTGCTTTTAATATGGAGTAATAGACTGTAAGGCCTCATGGAGGAACAAGCATGTCTTTAAGTTATCTTAATGAAAGATGCAGAAATATGATGCATACACGTGTATAACTGGTTTGCTTGACTTACTCTGAAGTTAATTCAGGTGTATCTGATTATCTTTTGTCTGACTTACAAAAAGGCTTTCCTAGGAGGTAGAAAGAATGAAGTTGGGCGTTAGAAAAAGTTTGACAGGCGAAGACCCAAGAAAACAATCTCAGGAGATGGCTCAAACTGAAATTTAAATCATTTGTGTTAACAGTGAGTGATAACCATATGAGTATGATAAAATACACAAACACACAACTGCAGGGGAATTTAACCTATTTGCATGAAAATTATATTTGAACAGCACTAGATTAAACTAAAACCTTAGTCAAAAGACATGTATGACTAAGGATCACATCTTCTTTAAATTCAACATATGTATATCGAAGGTTGGATCAAAGGTTTAAACATTTATGGCCAGCTTGAGACTTGCATTTTCATAAGTTTACAAGAACATTCTTCTCAGTTCTTTTGTATGTCATGCATGGTGAATTACTGGGTAAATGGGATTCAATTCAAAAGAGCATTTAAATAAATGTCACCTGAAAGTTTGTTTTCTATAAGAAAGTAGGTAGTTTTGTAGTTCAAGTTATTTGTCTAGAAGATAAATGTTAGTAAAACAAGGCAGTATGTTGTTTCCACACAGTCAACAAGTCTGATTTGATACCATTTATGCAAAAAACTAGTGGTTTGTTTTCACAAAGTGTTGGTCTTGAATTAAGAATGGGGATTTCTTATTAGGGAGAAGAGAGAGAGAGAGAGGTAATTGGGGAGAGAAGTGGAGCTGAGCCCTTATGATTTATAATTTTATGATGTACTCTGTTACTCTCTTCAGTTCATCTGATGTTATGCTGCATGAGATTTTATGGCAGATTTCATTTCATTCATTCAGCTGTTTAATCATCCCTAAATGTATGTATGTATGTATCTTTTTTGGTCATTCTGGAAGATGGTTTTTTTCTTTCTTGCTGTAATCCTCTGTTCTTGATTATATCCAACATGTGAGCCAGGAAACGGAAAATAAACAACTCTGAATGGTATTGTGTATGGCTGTTTTCCCTGATATTCTTTAAATACATACATATAACATATAAATTGGGATTAAAAAGAAATAATATATTTCATTTGTGGAAATATGTAAAAAATATTTCATATGTAGATACACCATTGCAAATGTATTCCTCTTTATTGTAAGTTCTGTGTTTATAAATCTTATAAAAAACTTCAGGTGAAAAAAAAATTTTGTTTGAAACCAGAAATTTTCCCTGTATAGCTGTCAGCAGTCATCTAAAATAACCCGTTATACAGAGTATGATTTAGGTTTACAGTTCATCAGGCCATATATCCTGAAATTTGTTGAAACAATTTCCTCCATACATATTTTCTGTTCATCATTTGCAGTGGACATCTGGAGGTTTTATTCTTCTGTTCCTTATCAGGAATAACAATCTCGTAAATATGTTTAAATAAATAAATTTCAAGCGTACCAAATCGATATGTGGAATATCTTAATGCTATTCAAGGGGAAGAAAATGTGACAGGATGGTGTTAATCAGATCTGAGATAAAGTTTTTGCCCTGTTAAATTCATAATTTGTCAAGGCAGTGGATATTCTGCAAAGAAACTGTTAAAAAAATGGAGTAGTGTAGCTGTTAACTAGTCCAGGTAATACTATGTTGCTGTAGAGTTTTTTTTCCTGATTGACATGACTAATTTTGTTTAAAGTAAAAATGCTATGGGTTTTTTCTTTGTTGAAAGATCAAGGATTTAACTTGTGGCTACTTCAGCCTACAAAACAGGAAGACTGTGAATTTGTCTGTAGGCAACAGTCATCTGTATTTGTCTCCACTGCAACAAAAAAGTCACATAATATTAATATATGTAACAGTTCAGCTGCTTCAGAAAAAGATCTTCAGAAATTAAGATAAACTTGTTAAAGGAATTTCAACAGTTTTCATTTCTCATCTAACATCAGAATTTTTATTGGTGTTACACTGCTTTATCTGGCTCCATAGTAAAATAAATTGAAACAAAATTTTTGGTCTCGGTGTCTGCCCAGTACACTGTTGCGTTTTTCATTTCAGCAAGCAGCAAATCATTCTACTTGCTGAGAAAGCAATACAACGGAAACATTTTGTGCAAGTGTTCTGCTTGCTATTTCAGAAGTTACAGATTATCTCCAAAATTATACTAAACCATAAAACCAAATTTAGTTTGTTTAACCAAATATGTTTCCTTATTCAGAGGAAGAGCCTGCTCCAAACAGTGTTGTTGAAGAGTACCTTCAGGAGAAGAAAAAATATGAAGACAAGAGGAAGCAGCAGCCAAAGAAAAGGGGTTTCTCGTGAAGATCAGGTAACAGTTGGAAAACCTGGGGGGGAAAATCCAGAAAAAGTTCTGAAAAAGTTCTCTCTTCATCTGTGTATAAATAGTTTCAAAGTCCATTATAGAATCGTAGAATCACAGAACAGTTAGGGTTGGAAAGGACCTTAAAGATCATCATGTTCCAGCCCCCTTACCATTATGTTTCATTTTCCTTTCAAAGAATCTTATTATTTATAAAAATAAATATATAATCTTTGATCCCCTATTTTGATTACCCAGGTAGACAGATAAGTGAAATTTCAATGTGCATTTGAAAGTGCTATCAGTTTAGTCACTAAAATCTTGCAAACGGAAATTATACCCACACAGAGGTATCCTTGATTACATGTACAAGAGTTTTGCATTTATGTACAGTTGCTTTCCTTGGCTCTGCAGCATGCCATAACACTGGGACAGAGGTTTTCATACTTGGCATCTGTCTAAGATGGGTTTTTTAACATTTTAAAATATGTTTAAGAGATATTGAATCCATCCATACCTTTTGGTGGTGTGAAATGAGCAGAAAAATAGTTCTTTACTCCAAAAATAAAACCTTTTTTAAATATAGTGTAAATTATTTTTCAAAAGGAGTTACAATGTATGTAGACTTCAGTCTGCAAATACGAGCAAAGTTACATTTGACTAAATATTTTGTTTTTTTCTAAAATAGGAAAGTTTGGAATTGTTAAATATATGAAACTGCCTGTGAAATGGAAAGTACCATTCGTTTAAAATCTGTGCAGTATATCAAACACAGTGGTTTATAAGTGCATGTCAATTCAGCTATGAAGATGTTCATATTCAACTCTAAAAGCTAGAAGAGGTTGGAAACTTGAGGCTTAATAACTTCAAAAGAATGGTTGGCAAACCTTTATACATGTGGCAAGTGGATTTAGCTCTAAACTAAGTTTATGGAAACTTTGTGCATTCAAAAGCCCATTAGCTTTGAATCAAAGAATACTAAACCTCTTCTTGGCAGCATGGATCAGGGGTCTTAAAACCACTTCTAATGAATTTATATCAGTCCTGTCCTGGACATCACAGGAAAACCAGATGACAGAGATGTATATTGTAGTAGATCTTAATTTTCATTTATGTAACCCTGCTGGGAACTGTTCAGCAATAATTAATCAACTTCTTTGTAATCCATTTCACTTGTTGAGAGCCTCTTCTAGCCTTTCATCCCTCCTACTTGGTCCTACAGCACAATACCATTTTGCATCCTTTGTACAAGAGTTAAAGAAGAGGGGAAGGGTATGTGTCTCCTTACAATACTGGATATTGGAAGTCCTAAGCTTACAATTCTACAAGGGTCAGTTTTAGAAAGTTATTTGATCCACAGTAAGGCATCTAATCACTCACTGCAAAAATGCCTAATAAGGCATTTTGAAATTATTTCTATCACCAGGTCTACTCACAAGAATGCTGGCACCAGAGATAATTATGCACATGGAATGTGTCTTTGGTCAGTCACAGTTTCATGTAAGAATGGTTAGTTTGTTTTCTTCTGACAGTGTAGGCAGAGATTTGCTCTCTCAGATGTTGCAAGTACAGGGTTTGCAATACTATGGAAGGCTACAGAATTTGAATGATTTGCAGGCCCAACTATATTTGAAATTTTCTTTTCCATCTTAAACAGAAGGTTAAACAGAAAATAAAGAAAATAAATGAATAATTGCCAAATTAAAAAAACAAAAAGCAAAAACCAAACCAAAACACCCAAACAACTCAAAACCTGCCTTTGGCAGTGTTAAAATATGGTTTTGAAAGAATTCAAAAGCCAGGAAACTCCTAAAGTTAAGATTGCTCCCAGAAGGAAATTTGATTCCAGCGAACACTTCTGGTATTTCCTATTTCTGTTTTCTATTCTTGTTTAGTTTTTATTCTTTTAAATTTGAAAAACTTGACCAAACAAAACTAAACAGCCATACAGAGGTGTTTTACAACATAGGTTGCCAACCTATCACCTCCAGATCAAATGTAGCCTGCCACATAAATTTAGTCAAGCACTTACTCCCTCATGCTTTCCTTTCCAGGAATATCTCAAGTATCAGCAAGAAGTAACCTGTGGGCTGTGCAAGTTATTCTTGTGGTCTGCTCTTTTTTTTAATTTTTGAAGAGCCCCCTCTCCATTCACAAGGTTCAGGCATACAGTTTCTTGTATAATCAAATCTTATTCCAGGTGATCAGAAACAATACTTGTGGTACAATCTTCAAGTGTCACCTGAGATTTGGTGACTTCATTGTAGCTGAAATACCCGGTAATTTCAGCTGGAGAATAAAATACCAGATATATATCAGCATGAGTTTAATGTATGCTGCATAAGAACTGGTGTCTCTAGAATTAATTAAGGTGGTTCATTGTATTTGAGTCAAAAGCTTTGAATTCTTTTCAGTGTCAGTACATTAAAGATGTAATGTGAAGTGTATAAATATCAATCAAACCAGGTCTTTAAAGCTCTAAATTCAAAGCTTGAATAAACTCTAATTTATGTAATTAATTGCTTTACAGGAAGAAAATGACAGGTGCAAACAATAAAATTCACTGTCAGCAGTCACTGTTGTTTAATCAGCTATTTTATTTTATAAGCCATAAGTTTTTTGTGCCTTTGATACACATTCTGATTTCACTAGGCAGCCAGACAAGTGCTCTCTCACACCTGTGGAGTGTTCTTGCGCACCTGCAGAGTGCCCTCCCTGCTTAATCTTGCTGCCTCAATGCATTCTCACCCCAGCCCACCCCCTTGCCCTCTCACTTGCCTCTCTACAGCAGTTCTTTCAAATTCATATGAAGATGTCTCCTTCATCTCATTGTACTATTTCTCAAAATAATAATAGTTTAAAGATGTTTGTGTATAACCTGTTGTTGGTGTCAAATGCATGTAACTTCCCTAAAGCCATGTATTTAATTTCAGACACTGGCGCTATTGGACCGATTTAAAATCAAAAGTTAACCCAGGCAATTGAAGAAACTCCTGAAAATGAGGTTTTCTGAACCTGAAGCAGATAATGATGAAGGGATGTGAGTTCTTTTGATTTTAGATTCCTATATTTACTGCTGGAAATCCCATTGGAGCAATATAGTCTTGCTGTTAAGTATAGATTTAAGGAGTAGCAGAAACACCAAATGTGAAGATGGCTGCTGCAGGCAGAATCAGCTAAAAGGTCGTGATTTAGCACTGTGGGAAAACAAGGTGGGAGAGTAGAAGACATTTTGCTTTGTGCAGTTTTAAGTCTATGAATACTCTGTGTTGGAAGTGGTATTTTAAAGACTAATGAATGAGATGAAGACAAACTGACAAGCTCATCTGAAATGTCCAGTGACCCCAAGGAAATGGGGTAGCACTGCAATTGATAAAGCACTGCAGAAGTTATGGCCTCAACACCTACCAGTCAAGGAAGTAGCGTGTGCTGTGTTGTCTCATGTTCATTTTCCATCCAAAGAACATGCCTTAGGTAGGGAAAGGAGATAAAAGTCATTATGATTTGAAGTTTGATCCTGAAGTCCTAGACTGCAAGCTATTAGGTGATAATAAAAATTTCTGCATAAATGACCAGAAAAGAGGCAAAAAAACCATGTAAAAATGTTTTGTAAGGGCAGGTCACTTTTTTTTATACAGGGAAGCAATATAGCTAGTGTATAAAGTAGGCTGTCTCTGCCTGCAACTTTTTCCTTAGTTGTATGCATGAGCCATCAAAGCTACAGCAAACTACCATTAAAATAGAAACTTTGCAAATGTTAAAAGGACAACCAATGTTTCAGTATCTCAGATAATTTATTAGTGAAAATACATCAGGTGTATGCTGATGATCTTCCTGACGGCTCCCTTCTTGGGGAGAAATTAGAGGGAATCTAATAGGATACCTGCCTGCCCCAAAATCTGCAAACTAACACTAGTAGCTAGACCTGAAAAAAAAAACTGTATTATAATAATGAGAAAAACTAAAATGTACAAACATGTAGAATAGCACCCTTTTTAAGCAGAAATTATGTAACTAAATGTGATTAAAGCATCCTGCATCTGTTGCGAGAGGGTTTATATACACATGCATAACCATGTTAATGAAGTTGCTTTTCTCAGATGCATCGGTAGGAAATGTGGATTGATGAAATAACTGCTGTTTTTACTGTCATTCTAAAAATGAAAAAGGTTTGCAAATTGAGGTGAGAAGATACACCATAAAAAAAACACCATGAGGGAAGATTAGACAGGGAAGGAAAATGCTTCTGACGTCTTTACTCAAATTTTTTTCCACACATTGATACATTAAATTCTTCAATTATCTGGAAGTTACTCATCAAGTTACAGTAAGCTATATTATAAAAATGTTTAACTTTTATATATTGAATCAGAATATGTTAAGGCTACTTGAAGATACATTCCTTAAAAAAAAAATTAAAATGTTAAAAAGTCATAGGTCATGAAAGGTAGGCCAAATTGCAAATTCTGAGGCCAGATGTGTTGATGAGGCTAAAATTTTAGGTCAGTCTTGGGTAACTGATCCTTTCTTATTTGAATCAATGAATGTGTTTTAATGTAGTAAGATAAAGCTACACAGATTTGCAACTTTATATTCACACCTTCTTGCTTTTCAGTGAATTGAACTGAGACCTCACAAGAGAAATTCTAAGATTTGCAGAAAACTTTAGACATATGAACTGGCAGAAAGAGTAACGCTAGTAGTATGGCACTTGGCTATACTACAGCTACTTGACTATATAGAATTTTTGCCATTTTTAAAACAACATTTTTACACAAGTAGCATGTAATGAGTGTGTTTATTTTTTCAGTGTTTTTATTTCCCAGGGGAGGGTTTGTGGGTGTTAGCATAGTCTGCTTTCATCTAACAGATAATCATGGCATAGCCATCATTGAAAATGTGCTGTCTATGTCTCTTTACTCCTTATACTCGTCCCATTTATTGTACCCAAGAAGAACGGAGCATGGTATTTTAAAATAGAAATGCAGATTACATTTCTAAAGAATAAGTTTTCTTTCTACTTTTGATGTTAATGCCATTATCTGGAAATTCAACCTTGCTTTCCTTGCTTGTAGTCTTTAGAAGATAACATTTTTAAAGATAAATCAAAATATAAACATCTTGGCTTTAGATTATAGTTTTTTCAAAGAACAGACAAAATATTTTCCTAAATCTTGCCCCTTTCATGTTAACTCTTATTGCGAACTTGCTACTATTTTTTCACTTGTAACCATGTATTTGGTTGTTTCTTTAAACCATGTGGTCTTCATTATGTTTTTTTCCTGTCTCAGTCTTTGAGGATAAGAGGTAACATACAGCATAAATAGAATCATAGAATAGTTAGCGTTGGAAAAGACCTTAAGATCATCTAGTTCCCAACCCCCCTGCCATGGGCAGGGACACCTCACACTAAACCATATCACCCAAGGCTTCATCCAGCCTGGCCTTGAACACCACCAGGGATGGAGCATTCTCAGCCTCCCTGGGCAACCCATTCCACTGTCTCACCACCCTAACAATAAAAAACTTCTTCCTTATATCCAATCTAAACTTCCCCTGTTTAAGTTTTTAACCAGTTACCCCTTGTCCTATCACTACAGTCCCTAATGAAGAGTCCCTCCCCAGCATCCCTATAGACCCCCTTCAGATACTGGAAGGCTGCTATGAAGTCTCCACGCAGCCTTCTCTTCTCCAGGCTGAACAATCCCAGCCTTCTCAACCTGGGAGGTGCTCCAGTCCTCTGATCATCCTCATGGCCCTCCTCTGGACTTGTTCCAACAGTCCCAAATCCTTTTTATGTTGAGGACATCAGAACTGCACACAATACTCCAAGTGAGGTCTCACAAGAGCAGAGTAGAGGGGCAGATCTCAAGGTCCTTGGATTTCACTGATAACTCTGAGCTCCTATCTGAGCTATCAATCTGCTTCTAAGTTCCCCAAGAATTATAGTATGGACTGTTTCCATTGTAAGGGACCTACAACAGTTGTCTAATCCAACTGCCTGGCCGCTTCAAGGCTGACCAAAAGTTAAAGCATGTTATTAAGGGCTTTTTCAAATGCCTCTTAAACCCTGACAGGCTCGGACCATCACCCACCCCTCTGGGAAGCTTCTTCCAGGATTTGGCCACCGTCTAGGTAAAGAAGTGCTTCCTAATGTCCAGTCTAAACCTCCCATATCCGGTATAAACCTCTCCTATGCAACCTTCACATGAACCTGAAGGACTGGTCCTCCTATCTGGTATTTTCTTATCACAGTAACATAATCAGTCTTGTAAAGGCTTTTATAAAGTTCAGTCTCTATCCCTATTTCTTTCTGAGTAACTACTAACATCTAATTGGCAATGGGTTTTTCTGTAAGTAATTCATAGTGAATGGAGTGTTGCCAATTTCAGCTTATGAAGCTGTATTTTTGTTTAGAAAATAATACTGCATTCAGAATTGCACTAAAATTAAGACTTAAAATAATATGAAACTACATAATAGACTAATAATTAACATCATATTATTAAATTTGCAGCACAGTAAATGTGCATGTTAACTTTACAAACAGATGAGAGTCTTATTTTCAAAGAATTTACTTTGAATCTACATAAATGGTAGAATGTACATATTACATAAGTTGGCTATAAACACATAGAACATTGGCAGTACAGTGAAGTCTTCCAAAAGCTATTAATGATTATTACAATCACTTGGAAAGTTACATTTCATATGCTGGTATAAGGGTTTACGTTTTCAGTGTCTTTGTTGTTTTGGAGTATAGCCGTAATAATTTTAGATTTTTAAACTCTCTTAATTCAAATCAACTCCTCAAATGACAGTAATTCTACTTTATTTGGTTTTTATTAAATGTAATTAAAGTATAGCATATGCATATACAATATACACAAGTCGTTGTATAGTCCTCCAGGCCATGTGAGTCCTCCAGGCCATTTTGTAGGTCATGTTTGCTGGTTTTATGAGAAGTGAAAGCCTGCCAGTATGCTTTGCTCTACTATCAGGGTGCGTTATCTGAGGTAAAATGATTGCCTCTAAGACAGTTTTATGTGTCCCACATGAGTGGCCACACATTGAGGTATAATTTTCATTCTCTGTCAAGATAGAAACCATTACCAATTTGTTATGTTTTCTTTTATTTGGCAAACTTCTCTCTGCATATTTGGCTGAGCTGCTGTATTGGCATGGCATATAGCAGACATTTGGGCACTTTTCAGCAGCATTCTACTTTTTTATTCTACTTTTATGCAAAAAAAAAAAGAAGGAAATATGACTCTATTGTAAACAGTGTGTATGGTGTTTGATAATTATTACCAGATTTCACTGTCTATGAAGGCATCTGAGGAAGTGTTGCGAAGAGAGCTGAAGAGAAATGCATAATACTAAGTTTTAACATGAAATACCAGAATCTTTGCTGAGACATTCTATTGCAACTCTACTGCTCTGTGAGCACGATTATATATATATCTGTCTGCAGTAATCAAAATGCAATTTCCCCCACAGAATTCAAAAGTATAAAAATAAACATGGTATGTACTGCCAGAAAGGGTACTCATAACAATAAAATGTCTGCAAATAAGTAGACAGACACGTTTTTACAGCATCTGGCTACCTCAGGAAGACATGCCTGATCCTAGTTCTTCCATGCACAAGCATTATTGTCCCTGTGGCTCTGTATAAGAACTGTTGCTTATGCTTTTCATAATTTGTCAGATGTCTTCAGCAATGTTTGATCATTTATATGCTTACAGTCCAAATAAGAGAGTCAGATGCATGACTTTATTCTTCTCTTTCACAAAGGTTTTACAGAGTGCTGCAGATGCTGCAGGTACAGATGATCTGGCAGAACTCAGTTGCTCATTCTAGGCTTAAAGTCTTACCAGGAAGACTTTTCACCAAAATATAGATGAAATTCATTGCAGCAGCAGTGACATGTCATCTGCCTAGAAACTAATAGTATGAAAACCAAATATCACAGAATAGAATGATAGAATAGTTTGGGTTGGAAAACTACCTTAAGATCATCTAGTTCCAACCCCCCTGCCATGGGCACTCTAAACCATGTCAGCCAAGACTCCATCCTGCTTGGTCTTGAACGCTGCCAGGGATGGAACATTCACAGCTTCTTTGGACACCCTGTTCTAGTGCCTCAGGACCCTCACAGTACAAACTTCTTTTTATATCTAACCTGAGATTTCCCCATTTAAGTTTGAACCTGTAGGATGTGTCACAGCAAAAGACTCAAATGGATAATTAATCTGCTTAGTACTTCCTATCTGGATTTCTGTATAGGCCGGAATTTGGAAGTAAAAACACTGTGCAAGGGCTATGCTTTATACAGAAGACTGCTGCTCATCATCTTCTTTAGGGTTTAGACTGCTATGTACATATAGCTGCATGCATATGACACCCAGTCAGGTTGCAGTGCCACTTCAGAGCTCTGATTATAAATCAAATAGTTACAGCTATAGTAAAACCTATTTCAATCCAGAAAGTGTTATGGCAACTGCAGAGAATGAAACTGATGATGCAGATCTTGTGAGCACGACATAAAATATTTTCCACAGAGAAATCCAGTTATGGGAGAAAAAAATTCTGATGCACTCAAATATATTCAAAGATTGATTGCTTTAGTAAATCTGTGCAAAATATTCCTCCTCAAATAGGGTAATACTTAGTACTCTGAAACACCCTCCCATCAAGTAATACTGAGTGTTTCATCTCTCTTTCAAATCGTGAAATCTGAGACTAGATACAAAAGTCAGCTAAGTCTTTGTCAGTGTTGAGTGGAAGGATTACTTTATTTGTCATTGTTTCTTTCATGCCTGGTTTCCAATCCTAAGCCAAAATTTTTTTCTACTGAATGTTTGCCTAACCTAGCTCTGTCCTGTACCCATGCTGTTGATGGCTCTTATTGAAATTCAGCCACTGCACTTTCTGAATGGTACTATTCCTGTTTGACAAAATCACATAAATTCTAAATACTCCAATAAATTTCAAATACTTTTCACAAAACTTCAGATTATGCACCACGTTGTGTCATTTTCTCTAGTAAAGTCATAAATGGACGTGAACTAACTAACCCTACCACATTCATGTTTTCAGTTTGACATTAAACTATGGCTCTCTACTCCTAAAAACAGGGCTTTACAGCTGAATTTCTATCAGCCTCTACATCTTTATGGTGTATCATGGTTAAGCACAGCACCACACAGCCCTTCACTCACATCCCCCTTCCTTCTCTCCCCCTGGGTGGGATGACAAGGAGAATCAATCAAAGAATGAAACTATGTAAACCCCTGAGGTTGAGATGAGAACAGTCCAATAACTAACTTAATATAAACCCACTACTAATAATACTGATAATGGTAAGGGAAATAACAAGGGGATAGAATATAAAACTTAAAAGGGAAAGGAAAAAACCCAGTAAACACAAGTGATGCACAATGCTCACCACCCACTGGCCGATACCCAGCCTGACCAACCAGCAATCCGGGCCTTCCAGCCATCTCCCCCCCCCAGTTGCTGTACTGATCACAATGTGATGTGGTATGGAATACCCCTTTGGCTGATTTGGGTCAGGTGTCCTACCTCTGCTTCCTCACAGCTTTTTGTGTCCCTCCTCGCTGTCAGAGCATGAAACACTGAAAGTCCTTGATCAGAGTTAGTGCTGCTAAGCAACAACTAAAACATTGATGTGTTATCAACATTGTTCTCAGACTAAAGCCAAAACACAGCACTACACCAGCTACTAGGAAGGAAAAAATAACTGTTACAGCTGAAACCAGGACAGTATGAAATACGTATCTACACTTTTCCAGATGGAAATCTGGTCTTTTTTGGAAGGACAGTTTCCCTGCTATTAAAATCCACCTGTCATATCCTTAACCAAAATTCTGGACTATCTTCCACTCTTCTTTCTCTGATCTTTGAAAACAAGCAAGGCTTCCTGGAACTGCTAGATTTATTGACATACTGATGTATCTCTATTCCTATGATAAATTTTACAATACAGACAATTTTGAAATGATGGAAGTTTCTGCAAAAAAAATACGCACTGCTTTCTTCATTAAAGCTCACCAGTTGCCAAGTCAAGTTACGATATTTCTGTGAGTATCCCCATTGTTTGTGAATTCTCACAGATAAAACACACAAGAAGATTTACAAACCAGCTCTGGTACCATTCTTGAATTTGAAGTATAGTGGTCATGATCAAGTAAACCCAAAGCTTAAAAGGAGCATCACTCCTTATTACCTAGGGAGGGAGGGAGAGGAGTGGATACATTTTACACTAAACCAATCATTTACAGTACCTTAAAAAACTTGGGAGAGGTAGGATAGCAAATCATGGTGATTTTTTTTTTCTTGGATTGACTGAAAAGGTATACCCATCCATTCACTTCTAAACAAGGTTCCTAGCTGAAGTGCATAATAGCTAATAGGTAGCAAATACTGGAAAAGCACCAGAAGGTATTGGTATATGAACATTGCATTGAGGTAATATTCTGTTCTTGCTTGAAAAACTGTTTCCATGCTGGTAATCTGAGTCCAAAGAAGTATGGTTTTACATTATTGTTACTTCTTTAATTTATATTTGATGGAAGATGCCCAATTCATCCTGCTGGACCTTCAATATTCAGTGCAGAAACTGGGATATTAACATGTGAAAGCTGTTTCTTACCAGATGAACATGATTATATGAAGTACATTTAAACCATTGTGCCACTAGGAAGCAGCCAAAGTTTGTATCATTCTCAGTAGAGGGGTTTGTTCTGTTATTAATCCATCAATTCACAAGTCAGGGCTGCAAGCAGACCTCCAGTTGGTTTTAGAGTTTGTGTTGCAGTGGAGCCCAGTAATTTTTCCTTCATTCTACACCCAGCTAGAAGTTTAGGATTTCTCTTTCTGGATTCAAATCTCATCACTGGCTGCTATCTGCTGTCCGTAATGCACTCTACAGCCATTAGAATTTGACTGTGACTGCCAGCAGGCTACATAGTTCATTTAATCAAGAGCACGTTGTTCCAGTGCTTTATATACTGAACGGCTGCAGTGTTTCCTGGGTGAAATGTGAGGTGTTAAATGCGAACTACAAAGCTTCTTAATCTTTAAAAGAGATCAACTTTTTTCTTCCCCATGGAAACATTGTCATAGATGTAACTAAGCGACAATGTAAATGAGACAGTCATTTGAGTATTTTTGGGAGGATGTCTAGACTCTGAAACTTACTCTTTCTTTTTATATGAAATAACATAAATCCATTCAGCTTAAAGTTTTACTGTGGGACTAGAAAAAAAATCAGTAAAATGAGAATTTGGAATGAGGTTTTCACATGGTTTTTCAGTTTATAAGTCTTATAGTTAGTTACCTTCATTGAGTCTGAGCTATTCTAAATGTTGGTTAATTTGAAGATAGGAAAAACAGGCATTTTTTTAAAATCAAAGTGAATCCAATTTACAGTTAAAAGGTTCTTGTAAAAATTGAGTAAAGGTCTTCCATCCCAAACAAAAAAGGCATTTTAGATCTTGCCTTAATAGGTTGTTTCATGTGCACGTTGTGTAATGCTGATGTTGGCATGACTATTGTTCATTTTAGTTATTTATGACAAACCTCATTTAAGATAGCAAGGATTAAAAAAAATTATGTGGAAATTTGTTGTCAGTGTTCACTTAAATAGGTTGTTTAAAATTGCGGCTCTTAAAAGGCATTCAAAGATGTCTTGGTCACAAAATATAGTTTTGCATTGATCCAATCAGCCGATTATAGCAAAAAAATAAAGGGAATGGGTCTGAACTGAAATTCAGTGGGACGCATTTTGCAGTCTCATTTATATATGTCAAACTCTGTCACCTGTTCCTAGTTCTGAATTTTGTAAAATCACCATTAAGGCCATTTACATATTGTGACAACATTGGGCAGCTAAGCACTGTCTGCCAGGACATTCATTGCAATTTGACTGTATAATTTTTTACCCAGTTTGTAGATGACAGTATATTTTACTCCAGAACAAGCAAACAAATCTGTATATTCAGTGATGCTATTTTCTGTCCAGCACCAATAGCTATGTCTTTGATCTTCTTCAGAAAATGTTTTTGCTAATAAGACAAGGAAAACATCTCAGAATATTTAGCATTGGTTTCAGTGAGAAATCTGGTGCAGTTGGGAGTGTGAATACACAGTGTTTAATTTACTTTGCATTCCCCCAGTGAAAGGATTTGTGGCTGTGAGAGATTAAGGGCTAAAAAAAGTATCAAGACATCACCTTTCTGATGTGTGTTGGAGAGAGTAGGCTAGAATTGGTTGAGTTTGAGGGGGTTTTGGTGTTGTTATATTGTTTGAGATTTTTTTTCATTAAATTGCTTTTTCAGAATCAGGTAAATGTTGAAGTTCATCAGACTGTTTTTATATTGGAAGATTTCATTTATATTAAGAATTAATCACAATGCACACTGTTAGTATCTACTCCACATATATGCGAGAATGTCTTCCACAGTTTGTTTCCAGGATTTCATATTTATTACAGCATCTATTGTTTAAACTTGGCATAGTGAAATTATCCTGGATAAACACCTAAAAGTACTGGTTATATTTCTTTCATAAAGCTACCTTTATACATCTTTTCTAAAATGCAGTCTCTTTCTTTGCTATAATACTAAGACTGAGGATTATGAAATATGGCTTCCTCAAGATTAGCACCAGTCTCTGAAGACTCAGTTGCAGAAGCTTTACTGTAACAAACATAGTAAGCTCCCTGAAAAACTAAGCAGCAGTCTTTTTTCACATGCCGATGCTAGCTTGGGGAATGAAAGAAAAAGTGCTGCTGTAATTTATGCCAGTGAGGCACAAAGATGGATTAAAGCCATGTTTGCTCCCCTCCTCCCATCCAGACTGAGCCAAGGTTCCTCCACTAGTCTGGAAAACTGGCTCTATACTAGGTCTCTCCTGCTATGGCCATTGATTTACTCAACTACTTTTTAAAAACTTGACAAAATACTTACTTTGGATTGTTACAAAGGATAAATGAATGCCAGAGGTCTGTATTGGAAACAGATTGTAAAGAGGGGTTCTTTTCTGTTTGGCAAAAAAAAAACCAGCATTTGTTTGGGTTTTAGTACTGCCTCTAACATTTAAAGGGGAAAAAAAACCTTTTCCACCTTCTCTCCTCTACTGCTAGAATGTGGTCAAACCTTGATATGTAAATGCTAGCTGCTAGCCTGCTGCTTCAGTCAGTAATTTTGTATTAACAAATTGTGCTGCTGGAGTCATATATTTATTGCTTCTAGCTTTTCTGCATGCCTGAGAAACTCAGAGTATTTGGGGTAGGCTTTTTTTGTTTGTTTATTTTTTGTTAATTCCTCCATGTCTAAGTTTATTGGACTAGGCATCTGGGCCTGGAATCAACTACTGTTTGACTTTAAGTCAGAGATGATCCACACTTTACTCAAGGGATATCTAGTGTTACATTTACTGTCTGGAAATCCTACATTTTATTTATTGCCAGCAAACCTAGTGAAGAATTAATAAATAATCTTTAAACCTTTAATAGCCTAGCTTAAGCTTCCAGTGTATTTACACACCCTTTTCAAGCACCCCAGCTTCACCTCATTCAGTGAAGTGTAAAAAGTAAAGATTTGGACATACTCAGAATGGGAGGGGGAGGGACAGAAGAGAAGTTAGTGTGTACAGAGAATGCTGTATAAAAAAATCTTGAGTGTTTTTGTGCTAGAAATGCTCTCCTGTCCTTCCCTCACACTGACTCTCTGCTCTGGTGATAGTGACCACGTTCATTTGGGAAGGTGATTTGCTGACTTCTGGAGTATCAGATATTGTACAAGCTATGGCAGAGACAGGATGCTAGGACTGGATGGATCATTTGTCTGTTCCATTGTGACTGTTCCCATGTCCTTATAGTAAATGCCGTGTAAGTTTTTCTACACTGGTACACTGTCTGGAACAACATCTGGGAATATGCATTATAGTCTTCCATACCAATCTACTCTGCTAGGAGTAGCTGTCTATTTAAAGCACTAGCTTCTTACATCAAACTACTTAACATCTTTTAGAAGGGGATAAGGATATAGTTTAAATAGTATAAATGAATTGTCATGGAACAGATGTGATATAAAAATAGGGTAGCTAAATTTTTAATAGAAAAATATTTACTGCTTAGAATCATAGGTCATCATGGGTTTATGTATTTCTAATTCTGATACTATGAGAACTAATCACATTTCCCCAGTGCTTTTGTTGTCTTTTGAATAGGATGAGGTTTTTTGTAGCTAAGTGATTTTCCCTTTCTCTTGGAAGGTTTTTTACAAATAAATCTTATTTCAAGAGGAAAATAAATAATTAATACTATCTTGAACAATGGAAAGATGCTCCATTACAGTAGTCTTCAGGAGGAAGGGTTTACTTTGTTGTTAGCTTTGTAAAACTGAATAATCTTTTGGGGTTTATGACCTGGATACCATCTATTTAATAAAATTATTAGTTTCTGTATGTTTGCAGTTATATTTCAGGTAAAACTGAGCAATAACATTCAATTGAGTTTGACATTTCAAAATAGAATTATGTCAATGTAGTATCATGTTAGAAATACCTGCAGAAGTTCGGATCATTTTCTGATGTAGTGTGCAATGAAAGAAAACACAAACAATTCATTCTTTGGCCTGTGGAGGACCCAAACTTTCTGTTATTCTGAAGAGGTTAAATCAATTTCTTCATCCTCCAATAACTGTAATACAATCTCAAAGAGCTAATAAAGTTAACGTAAGTGTACAGTCTGACTTTGCATAATATTTTTAAGCATATTTTAACAGTTTGCTTGCTTAGAATTGGGAGATTTTTGCTATGTGCAAGAGCAGGCATAGTACATTATGTCCATTGCTAAACATCCAAATGCTGGAATTACTATAGATTAATAGTACTTTATTAATCTGAAAGCTGTAATAATAATTTGGGTCTTGCAGAAATGAAAAAACTTCATTTAGGGGTGGGAGTATTAACAGCAATGGTGAAATCTGAATTTCAATCTAAAATCTTTGCTCTGTCCTGTATTCATAATATGGATTGAAACAGTGTTATTTTGATTTAAAATTACTACTTAACCTGTGAAGCCTGGACAGCAGTTATGGTAGATATCTGTATTTGTAGAACTGTTGGAATATTCTCTAGGCTTTTTAAAAAAATATTAGTTACATGGAATAACTAATTATTTGAATTAGTTAGACCTGAATAGCAATTTTGATCTCTCTTTTTAAATATCAAGTCAATATAAAAACATAAGGTTTTATGAAAGTACAAAAGAATTGGGAGGGATGATTGGTCTGATCATTAGGAAAAGATATATGGGAGAAGAGGAGCAAAGGAATGTGGAATGGTGGAAGCAAGAAGTAAAACAAGAAAGAATGAAATCTCTTGGTGATAACAATCACAGCCAAAACCTGTGGCCACAGATTATACTCCTTCCAAATTTCCCATTGTTTTATAGTTTTGACATTATTTTTGTCTTGTTTGTACCTTGTTCTCTTGGTTCAAAAATTTTTGCTGGTTTCAGTTGTTAGTTGACATTTTTCTTCATTTTATTTACATTTTGATCAGTCTCTTTTTCTCTGTTTTTGTGTGTCATTCTTATAGTTTTAGTTTTTTAGTCTTTCACCTTCCTCAGATTAGTTTCCGTGGTCTGTAGCTTGGTCACCTTTCTCCCAGTGTTTCTCAGCTGCCTTCTCCTCTTCTGTGCCATCCCACTACATCTGGTAGTGAAGAGAGTGCCAGAAGAAAGTCCTTTCTTCCAGAACAGACAATTTTTTTCTTTTCCTTAGGAGAGAGATCTCAGTCTGCTTGGATCTGTGGATTTTCTCATCTGTTCACATAAGCTACATTCTACCCACGCCTACATATCATGAGGGTGTTACAGTGTTTCCTACATTAATGCTTATAGTTTAACATACCATTTAAAATATTTGAAGGCAAATGGTAATGGCAAAAATAATACAATTTAAGGAAAGCAGTAGTGCTAGAGTGCCTCTCATTATTTTTCTTCTAAATAAACAGTGCATTGGTTGGTAATTAGATTGGGTAGCATGTTACCTGCAAGTGATGTTGAGCTTGGAAGCACATGGCAGTTATGGTCCATACTGGTCTATTTTTTGTTTAGACAGTCTGTAAAATGCAAGAGAAAACAGAATTTCTTGACACAAATACTTATGCTTTGCTCATTTTGAGCATCCTGATGGAGAGAGCAAACAAATTTCATAAAATTGTAGAATAATTTGCAAACTTCTGATACTGATGCTGTTTGGGGGGCTTTCTAAAGAAAGACACAAAGTCTAGTTTAGGAAGGAGACATTGTTTATCTAGCAGGGTGCTCTACAGAAGTCTCTACAACGTCAAGACCCGATAATTGTAACTTTAAGCTATTTAAACAATTTAAACAAACGAAATCGGTGAACACTGATTGAGAGTTACCACAATTTGTTCATTAATTAGTATTCCACCTTTATTGGTTAGAAGTCCCTCTTGCCTCTTATGCTAATTACGCATGAAGGCTCAGTCGTTCTGTTTGTAGCCAGTGGGTCTGAGTCGCTGGTCCTGCGCCCCATGCCAAAAATTACCTTTTAACTAACTACCGCACATTTCTTCTGGGTAAGTCATGCAAGGGTTGGGACCTAATGTTTGTTACCACTTCTGACTCATCAGCCACAGAAGAAGGATGCATGCTCTTTTTTTTAGAGAAGTCTTTGTAATTATCTCAGTCGTGTGATCAGCATCTTATCACTTCTGAACTACTGATTGAATTACCATTGTTTCATGAGGTGCCGAAAGCATTAACACTGTAAATTTATAGGTGTGGTGGTTGCTTAACTGCATTTAAAAGCAGTATGTGTTTTTTACCCAATGTTCTTAGCACCAATTTGGGTGTACTGTCTGTAACACAGTACATAACAGTTCTGCATCAGGAAACTGAAAATTTGTGTTACTTTTGTCTTGACCCCTACTGATTGCAGAAACAAAGGTTTATCAGCAGCTGCCATGTTTTGTGCAGGCACCTCAAATGATCCTGCTTAAAAAGTACTGCCTGCCTGCAAAAGTGCTACCCTCACAGCAGGGTGGGAGAACAGCACTTTAGTCCACACCTGTTGATGATTTACCACAAAGCTCATCTGTTTAAATGCTGGCATAGGTGAGAGCAAGATGATGTTCTCAGGCTCTCCCCTGCAGTATCAGAGGCACCAAACAGCATGCTGTATAGAATCATTGTGCAAGAAAAGTTGAATGGGCAGTAGGATGAGCTGGTAACAGTTTGACAAGCAAGTGTGAATTAAGCAATGCGGCTTGGCACTTTCAGTTTAGTATAAAAAAACACTGATACATGCAGTGCGTTTGTACCTGGAGATTGGAGCTTCCTCACTGATGCGAAAGCAGAGTGCTTACTTGCTCTTGCTGAATTTCAAAACGATTCAGTCACTGACTGCCACTTAATTTCTTCCAAAGGGCAGTTTTGGAAAGGACAGAGCTGTTGTGATACCAGACTTCTGTTTATGCTACACTTAACGTGACTGCCACCTGTCAGCAGCTGGCATATGTTCAGATCAGTGCATGACTCACACATCTGAACACCAGGGGCATTACTGATATTCATATCTTTTTCTTACAAGTACCATCTCACTATAGAGTAGTTCAAAAGAACATGATGTGTCTCCTGAATAAACTGGTTGAGTCTCCCTGGAGAGCACTGTGTGGGTGGAGTTTGTTCTTTGATGCATAGTCAGTAAATACGTTGTTGCTGTGGCAGACTATCAGGGAGACAGTTTAGTTGTACTGTAATAGCTCGTGAAAAGCTTTTGATGTACTGAAGTTTGTTAGCTTCATTTGCAGCCAGCATTCTCCTGTTAACCTCCGAGAAGGTAGCCAGACTGATCACCAAAGTAATGTATCAGTTACCACCGCTTAAGGACATACAGGGGCTGCAATTCTCATAATTGAAGAAGCAGTCTTGTTTGCTGACTGCTAAAAAAGCATTACCTGGGAAATACCATAGGACTGGAGAGTATCAATATGCCTTTGCGGTACTGTGCTGTCTCTGAAACTGTATTAAATATATTCAGGTATTTCAGTCTAATGTTTCAAGACATTCATTTTTTAAATACTGAAGAGAGCCAAGTACTGAATGTTCTTTAGTTACACTGAAGGAAAGAAGTTCAGACAAACAGAACAGCTGCTCTGCCATACATGGGATATGATAGTGATTAACTGTAGGATACTATCATCCAGCTGGCATAAAAAATCAACCCTCTCCAGCAATAAATCCATGCTAAGATTGCTGGTTCTTTTTGCAGCAGCACTATCTTAATAAAACAGGTTAAGGAAATAATGTTGTGGTTACTTCTTTAAAGGAAGTCAACAGTTTGAACACCAGATACTTTAAACCCAGGATCATCTGGTTTGGCAAGCGATTTTATTTAAAACTAGTTTTACAAAAAAAAAAAAAAAAAACTAAACTGCAGAACCTTTTTTTTTCTTTTGAGTTTTGTGTAGGAGAATTGACAAACTCAGAGACATACAGAAGCTGCAATTCTCGTAACTGAAGAAGCAGTCTTGTTTGCTGACTGTTGCAAAAAAGCATACCTGGGATATCAATACCCTTCCAATTCCCTGAAAAAAAAAAAAAAAAAAAAAGTATTTTAAAGTGTATGTCTCACTCGTTTAAAATTAACTGCCAACAAGCCATGATAAGTACAAGCTAGTAGGTTCCAAAGACAGATAAAGACACGAAGGTAGAGCTTTCAGCACGTGACTGCAGAAAGCATGCCTGGGCAGCCAGCTGCCTGCTGAACCCAGGAGCATGCAGAAGGGAAGAGAGCTATAAACTGAACAAGGAATGTCTCAAGTAGCCTGTAATTGTGAAAATTGCAGCCCTAACTCCACACTTGGAAAATTTTGCAAGCACAAATTTTTGTTGGAGGGCATTGAGTCAGAATACTGGAATTCAAATACTTCATATAGAAATTATTATTAAATACTCCGATGTCATTAAAAAGGAAACAATTTGATTTTTTTTAAACATGATTAAGTATGATTGCCATTTACATAGATGTAAACAAGCTCTACTGTGAAAAGTGTGACTTGCAAAAATAAGCTTTAATAAGGAAAGATTTTTTTTATTTTTTTTTAATCTCCACCACAGTCTGTGTTTATTTTGCTTTACCTATGAGATGCTGCATCTGAAATTGATTCTGGGATATCAAAAAAGTTTCTTAATATTGACTTATTTTTAATCACAGCTGGGAGCCCCTCAGTGGAGAGTTATGAATAGGAGTCAGAGACTATGACTTCTTTCAGCTCTGGAGAGAAGGTAAACATTATTAAGTCTGAATCTGCCGCATCTAATTTGCAAGCTACCTGGGACACAGTATGGCCTGACCCAAGATTAGAAATTTATTTTTTTAATTCCTATTAGTTGTGTCCTGCAAACTTACAGTTGGTTGATTGAAATGGCTGAATGTGACTACTTTTCTAATACACTCATGAACACACTCTAAAACAAACTCACAAAGAATACTCCAATCTCTTAGACTGTATCTTATTCAGTCTCAGATAGTATGATTTGGTATGTGTTTCTTCAAAAAATGTTCAACTGCTCATTTTAATAAGTTGAGAAGACTATGACAAATGCAGAAAGCATGTTAACTAAAATAAATTTACTTCAGTCCCTCCACTGTGAGACAATGTTTTTATAATTAAACTACAAATACACATTCATGAGTCACGTGATGGTACATTATGTTATTCTGAATGTAGATATGACTAAAAAAATAAGTTTCATATTAGTAGTGTGTGACAGGTTATAAACTACTGAAGTTTTATACACTGGAAACAACTCTTAAGTATTTCCATTGGACCAGGACAAACATGCAGGCAATGCTGTACAATAAGAGATTTATGAAACCCACATGTCAAGAATGAGTTGTGATGAAAAGTCTCAATTTTTGTTTCTAAGATTTTCTAAAGCATTCCAACAGATCCCTTATAATCTATAGCTTTGAATTTTGTCTGGTTTCTCTAATAGTGCTGTATTGTAATCTACAGTAAGTGAGGCTGGTTCTTCTTCCCTCGCTTCTCATGTATGGAGATTTGCATTGGAGCTCTTTGAAAAACATGTTTAATTCAGAAATCTTACATATAATCATAAAATGGTCTGGATTGGAAGGGACCTTAAGATCATCCAGTTCCAATCCCCTGCCACAGGCAGGGACAACCTACCACTAGACCAGGTTGCTCAAAGCCTCATCCAGTCTGCCTTGAACGCTTCCAAGGATGGGACAGCCACAACTTTCTGGGCAACCTGTTTCAGAGACTGATAACAGTATTTCATTGGCCAGAAACTTTCATTCTGTTACTGGCTGTTTTTCCTGGATTTTTGAGGATTTTTTCCAACCAAACCATTCTGATTCTGTGATTCTAGAAAGATGATATGCTTAGAGTAAGTTCAGTATAGTTAATTTAAGTTGTCCATCAAAGATGTTTTTGCAATGGATAATACAGAACACAAACATAGAATGCAGGTTTTGCCTAGGCATGTCGTTTTCACTTTAAAATCTTTTAATTGTTTGGTTTGGTTTGCTGGGAGTTTTTTAATCCAACGTATGAACTTTATACTTGTACTCTTGGTTCATAAGTAGCAGCTTTTCTGCAACTGTATAATCAAAAGTCTTGTTACCTTGTCAGTAAAGTTCAATAGGTTTACAGTCAGTTAACTATAAGCAACTTTGGTTTGGTTTTCTTCTCTTTCTTCCAATCTCTCTCTGAGTAATAATTTAATTTCATTTGTTTAAAATTTTCTAAGCTAACACTCCTAGTTTTGACAGCTCCTGAAAATGTCAGCTCAGTGACACCTGCTAACAAGGCTGTAGTTGATAAGCTCCACCAGTTTCTTGCCTAGCTACAGCTAACAAAACTTCTGACTCCATATTGTCATAGAATCATAGAGTAGTTTGGCTTGGAAGGGACATTTAAAGGTCATCTAGTCCAACCCTCCTACAAAGAGCAGGGACATCTTAAACTAAACCAGGTTGCTTAGAGCACCATCCAGCCGACCTTGAATGTTTCAGGGATGGATATCAAGCACCCCTCTGGGCAATCTGTTCCAGTGCCTCACCACCAGCATATATTTCATCCGTATATCTAGTGCCAAATCTATTCCCTTTTAGTTAAAACCTGTGTCCTTTTGCTACAGGTCCTACTAAAACGTCTGTCCTCATCTATCTTATAGGCCACATTTAAGTACCGGAAGGCTGCTAGAAGGTCTCTCCAGAGCCTTATTCTCTCCAGGCAAAAATAATGCACCTCTTCAGTCCTTCTCATTAGGCGTTACATCCCTCTGATCATTGTGGACCTCCTCTAGACCTGCTCCAACAGGTCCCTGTCTTTCTTGACTGAGGACTCCAGAGCTGGATGAAGTACTCCAGTTGGGTTCTCAACAGAGCAGAATAGAGGGGAGAATCATCTTTGGTGACCTGCTGACCATGCTGCTTTTGATGCAGCCCAGGATAGGTTTGCCTGTGGGCTGTGAGTGCACACTGAAGCCAGCTTGTGTTCAGTTTTTCATCCACCAGTACCCTCAAGTCCTTCTCTACAGGATCCTCAATCCATCATCCCACAGCTTGTATTGATGCAACTTCCCTTGCCCCAGCCCACATGCAAGACTTTGCATTCAGCCTTGTGAACCTCCTGAGGTTAATATGGACTCTTGGTAGTGGTATCTTTTCAGGTTGCTGGAATTTGCTGGATATAGAAAATATCTAGTGGTGGGAAATTTTGATCAACATGGAAAAAAACAGTGGATTGAGCAAAGATTTATTTGAGTGATATTCAAAGAACTGAAAAGTAAGATCTGAGCTACATGAAGGTGGAGCAGCAGCACATGAAGCATTCCCTTTTTGATCTTTGTGTACCTACTTCAAGCATTTTCCATGCTAGCTCTTTACCCTTTTGCAAAGCCCTAACAGGGAAAGGAACTCTAGAGTGAATAATGGGAAAACTTGAGAAACATTCACTCCCTATTTCTGGGAAATACAGTCAGTACATTTGCAAAGATTTGTAAGATAGCAAAAGACAAGATGAGAGTTCATCATGTATTGAAAAACCGGTAGAGCAAACTCTAGCTGTACTTTTCAAAATGAGTCTTCACAAAAGTGGTTACACTATAACATTTAGGGTCAACTAAGAAAAAAAAAAAAACAACAGGAAAAAAAACCCAGTTTGGATCTTTTTTGCTACACACAAAAATAGGTCATGGTGCTATGATCTTGTTATGCCCATCATAATTACATATCGTAACTTTCTATTCTTTCACTGAGTTGATCTATGTTTTACTTTTGTAGGATGTCACCATATACTTCAGTTGAAGATAGAAGCAGAAAGGTGAAGATGCAAGTATGCAGGATGAAGACACTTTTGAGATCTATGATCCCGGAACCTGTAACTAAGAGGAGAAGAGAAGAAAGCAAGAAGATAATGAGAGAAAAAAAGGAAAAGGAGATAAAAAGAAGTAAAGCTAGCCAGAGCTGCCTTGGAAAGTGACTGCAGTAAAGCACTGGCTGTTTTCTAAGCGTAGTTCCTAAAAATATCATGGGACAAGTGTGAAAAAGAATTTCTCAAGAACCTGTTGTGCAGTTGTGAAGCACAGCTACCACTTGTTTCGTAAGCTGTGCAGTCAAATGCTCTATCTGCATTTATTGTCCAACCTCTCTGAAAGTTTGTAGAATATATGTTTTAATAAAACATCCAACATGACTTTCATCTGTACTTTAATTGACTATTAGTCACCATCACGTTTCATAAACATACAACAATCAGAAAGTTTTCAAAATAGTAAGAATTTGCCTAAGTACGGGGGAAACCAGAAAGCCCATCTGCAGACTTAAGATTTTCTAAAGGTATACTTATTTTTATTATTTTTTGAAGAGATATATAAACATAGAACAATAAACCCTGCCTTTACCACTGTTGCAGGGTTACAATGATGCACTTGCAGAAATCCTTAGACATGGTCTCAGCTTTCTTTGAGACAA
>NW_022994521.1:0-40131 GCF_012275295.1 Melopsittacus undulatus | reverse complement strand
TCTCACACGTTTACCAATTTTTCCTCTTGTCTAACCCTTTTTTGCCCATTTCCAAGTCGTTTTAAGCCCTTTTTCAGTTGCCTTTTCTAACACATTTTTGTCAATTTCTAACCCGTTTTAAGCCAACGTTTTTCCATATCTTACTCATTTTTACCCTTTTCTTTCCTGCGTTCAGCCTCTTTTCACCGTTTTCTACCCTGGTTTTGCCCTTTTCTAGCCCCCTATAAGCCATTTTTGGCTGTTTCTAAACAGTTTTTATTACCGTTTCTATCCCATTTTCTCCCCCTTTTGAAACTCATTTTCAGCTACGTTTGGCTATTTCTTTTGTATTTTTGCTCACTTTCAACCCGTTTGAAGCCTTTCATTTCCTTTTCTTACCTTTTTTGGACCCTAGTGTGCCTGTTTCAGCATTTTTGGCCATTTCTATTTTAGTTTTGCAGGTGTCAACCACTTTTAAGCCTTTCTTTCCTGTTCTTACATTTTTTGACCTTTCCTTTCCGGTTGCCTGCCGCTTAGGGACATTTCTATCCGATTTTTGCAGGTGTCAACCAGTTTTAAGCCTTTTCTTTCCTGTTCTTACATTTTTGACCTTTCCTTTCCGGTTTCCTGCCACTTAGGGACATTTCTAGCCGATTTTTGCAGGTGTCAACCAGTTTAAGCCTTTTCTTTCTGTTCTTACAATTTTTGACCATTCCTTTCCTTTTTTCTGCTACTTTTGGCCATTTGTGACCTGGTTTTGCCCGTTTCTAACCCTTTTTAAACTTTTTTTGCCTTTCTTCTAAACCATTTTTAGCCATTTTTTTCCCTTTTTTAACCCATTTTGTCAAATTCTCACACGTTTACCAATTTTTCCCTCTTGTCTAACCCTTTTTTGCCCATTTCCAAGTCGTTTTAAGCCCTTTTCAGTTGCCTTTTCTAACACATTTTTGTCAATTTCTAACCCGTTTTAAAGCCACGTTTTTCCATATCTTACTCATTTTTACCCTTTTCTTTCCTGCGTTCAGCCTCTTTTCACCGTTCCTACCCTGGTTTTGCCTTTTCTAGCCCCCTATAAGCCATTTTTGGCTGTTTCTAAACAGTTTTTTACCGTTTCTATCCCATTTTCCCCTTTTGAAACTCATTTTCAGCTACGTTTGGCTATTTCTTTTGTATTTTTGCTCACTTTCAACCCTTTGAGCCTTTCATTTTCTTACCTTTTTTTGGACCCCATTTTACCTGTTTTCACCATTTTTTGGCCACTTCTATGCTAGTTTTGCAAGTGTCACCAGTTTTAAAGCCTTTTCTTTCCTGTTCTTACCTTTTTATTCTTTCCTTCTTGTTTCTGGCACTTCGGGCGATTTCTATCCTATTTCCGCAGTGTCAAACAGTTTTAAGCCTTTTCTTTCCTGTTCTTTTACATTTTTGACCTTTCCTTTCCGGTTGCCTGCCGCTTAGGGACATTTCTATCCGATTTTTGCAGGTGTCAACCAGTTTTAAAGCCTTTTCTTTCCTGTTCTTACATTTTTGACCTTTCCTTTCTGTTTCCTGCCACTTAGGGACATTTCTATCCTATTTTTGCAGGTTTCAACCAGTTTTTAAGCTTTTTCTTTCTGTTCTTTTACAGTTTCTGACCATTTCCTTTCTTTTTTCTGCTACTTTTTGGCCATCTGTGACCTGGTTTTGCCCTTTCTAACCCTTTTAAACTTTTTTTTGCCTTTCTAAACCCATTTTAGCCATTTTTTCCCTTTCTAACCCATTTTTGTCAAATTCTCACACTTTACCAATTTTTCCTCTTGTCTAAACCCTTTTTGCCCATTTCCAAGTCGTTTTAAAGCCCTTTTCAGTTGCCTTTTCTAACACATTTTTGTCAATTTCTAACCCGTTTTAAGCCACGTTTTTCCATATCTTACTCATTATTTACCCTTTTCTTTCCTGCGTTCAGCCTCTTTTCACCGTTTCTTCTACCCTGGTTTTGGCCCTTTTCTAGCCCCTATAAGCCATTTTTGGCTGTTTCTAAAACAGTTTTATTTTACCGTTTCTATCCCATTTTCCCCTTTGAAACTCATTTTCAGCTACGTTTGGCTATTTCGTTTTGTATTTTTGCTCACTTTCAACCCAGTTTGAAGCCTTTCATTTCCTTTTCTTACCTTTTTTGGACCTAGTGTGCCTGTTTTCAGCCATTTTTTGCCATTATTTTTTTTTGGAACATTTTAAGCCTTTTCTTTCGTTCTTACATTTTTTGACCTTTCCTTGTGCCTGCGCTTAGGACATTTCTTCCGATTTTTGCAGGTGTTCAACCACTTTTAAAGCCTTTTATTTCCTGTTCTTACATTTTTTGACCTTTCCTTTCCGGTTTCCTGCCACTTAGGGACATTTCTATCCGATTTTTGCAGGTGTTCAACCAGTTTTAAGCCGTTTCTTTTCTGTCCTTACAATTTTTGACCATTCCTTTCCTTTTTTCTGCTACTTTTTGGCCATTTGTGACCTGGTTTTGCCCGTTTCTAACCTTTTTAAACTTTTTTTTGCCTTTTCTAAACCATTTTTAGCCATTTTTTTCCTTTGTAACCCATTTTTGTCAAATTCTCACACGTTTACCAATTTTTCCTCTTGTCTAAACCCTTTTTTTGCCCATTTCCAAGTCGTTTTAAGCCCTTTTCAGTTGCCTTTTCTAACACATTTTTGTCAATTTCTAACCCGTTTTAAGCCACGTTTTTCCATATCTTACTCATTTTTACCCTTTTCTTTCCTGCGTTCAGCCTCTTTTCACCGTTCCTACCCTGGTTTTGCCCTTTTCTAGCCCCCTATAAGCCATTTTTGGCTGTTTCTAATCAGTTTTTACCGTTTCTATCCCATTTTCCCCTTTTGAAACTCATTTTCAGCTACGTTTGGCTATTTCTTTTGTATTTTTGCTCACTTTCAACCCTTTGAAGCCTTTCATTTTCCTTACCTTTTTTGGACCCTAGTTGTACCTGTTTTCAACCATTTTTGGCCACTTCTATGCTAGTTTTGCAAGTGTCAACCAGTTTTAAGCCTTTTCTTTCCTGTTCTTACCATTTTTTACCTTCCTTCTTGGTTTCTGGCACTTCGGGCGATTTCTATCCTATTTCCGCAGGTGTCAACCAGTTTTAAGCCTTTTCTTTCCTGTTCTTACATTTTTTGACCTTTCCTTTCCGGTTGCCTGCCGCTTAGGGACATTTCTATCCGATTTTTGCAGGTGTCAACCAGTTTTAAGCCTTTTCTTTCCTGTTCTTACATTTTTTGACCTTTCCTTTCTGGTTTCCTGCCACTTAGGGACATTTCTATCCGATTTTTGCAGGTGTCAACCAGTTTTAAGCTTTTCTTTTCTGTTCTTACAATTTCTGACCATTCCTTTCCTTTTTTCTGCTACTTTTGGCCATTTGTGACCTGGTTTTGCCCGTTTCTAACCCTTTTTAAAACTTTTTTTGCCTTTTCTAAACCATTTTTAGCCATTTTTTCCCTTTTCTAACCCATTTTTGTCAAATTCTCACACGTTTACCAATTTTTCCTCTTGTCTAACCCTTTTTTGCCCATTTCCAAGTCGTTTTAAAGCCCTTTTCAGTTGCCTTTTCTAACACATTTTTGTCAATTTCTAACCCGTTTTAAGCCACGTTTTTCCATATCTTACTCATTTTTACCCTTTTCTTTCCTGCGTTCAGCCTCTTTTCACCGTTCCTACCCTGGTTTTGCCCTTTTCTAGCCCCCTATAAGCCATTTTTGGCTGTTTCTAATCAGTTTTTACCGTTTCTATCCCATTTTCCCCTTTTGAAACTCATTTTCAGCTACGTTTGGCTATTTCTTTTGTATTTTTGCTCACTTTCAACCCCTTTGAAGCCTTTCATTTTCCTTACCTTTTTTGGACCCTATTTTACCTGTTTTCAACCATTTTTGGCCACTTCTATGCTAGTTTTGCAAGTGTCAACCAGTTTTAAGCCTTTTCTTTCCTGTTCTTACCATTTTTTACCTTTCCTTCTTGGTTTCTGGCACTTCGGGCGATTTCTATCCTATTTCCGCAGGTGTCAACCAGTTTTAAGCCTTTTCTTTCCTGTTCTTACATTTTTTGACCTTTCCTTTCCGGTTGCCTGCCGCTTAGGGGACATTTCTATCCGATTTTTGCAGGTGTCAACCAGTTTTAAGCCTTTTCTTTCCTGTTCTTACATTTTTTGACCTTTCCTTTCTGGTTTCCTGCCACTTAGGGACATTTCTATCCTATTTTTGCAGGTTTCAACCAGTTTTAAGCTTTTCTTTTCTGTTCTTACAAGTTTCTGACCATTCCTTTCCTTTTTTCTGCTACTTTTGGCCATCTTGTGACCTGGTTTTGCCCGTTTCTAACCCTTTTTAAAACTTTTTTTTGCCTTTTCTAAACCATTTTTAGCCATTTTTTCCCTTTTCTAACCCATTTTTGTCAAATTCTCACACGTTTACCAATTTTTCCTCTTGTCTAACCCTTTTTTGCCCATTTCCAAGTCGTTTTAAAGCCCTTTTCAGTTGCCTTTTCTAACACATTTTTGTCAATTTCTAACCCGTTTTAAGCCACGTTTTTCCATATCTTACTCATTTTTACCCTTTTCTTTCCTGCGTTCAGCCTCTTTTCACCGTTCCTACCCTGGTTTTGCCCTTTTCTAGCCCCCTATAAGCCATTTTTGGCTGTTTCTAATCAGTTTTTACCGTTTCTATCCCATTTTCCCCTTTTGAAAACTCATTTTCAGCTACGTTTGGCTATTTCTTTTGTATTTTTGCTCACTTTCAACCCCTTTGAAGCCTTTCATTTTCCTTACCTTTTTTGGACCCTATTTTACCTGTTTTCAACCATTTTTGGCCACTTCTATGCTAGTTTTGCAAGTGTCAACCAGTTTTAAGCCTTTTCTTTCCTGTTCTTACCATTTTTTACCTTTCCTTCTTGGTTTCTGGCACTTCGGGCGATTTCTATCCTATTTCCGCAGGTGTCAACCAGTTTAAGCCTTTTCTTTCCTGTTCTTACATTTTTTGACCTTTCCTTTCCGGTTGCCTGCCGCTTAGGGACATTTCTATCCGATTTTTGCAGGTGTCAACCAGTTTTAAGCCTTTTCTTTCCTGTTCTTACATTTTTTGACCTTTCCTTTCTGGTTTCCTGCCACTTAGGGACATTTCTATCCTATTTTTGCAGGTTTCAACCAGTTTTAAGCTTTTTCTTTTCTGTTCTTACAATTTCTGACCATTCCTTTCCTTTTTTCTGCTACTTTTGGCCATTTGTGACCTGGTTTTGGCCCGTTTCTAACCCTTTTTAAAACTTTTTTTTTGCCTTTTCTAAACCATTTTTAGCCATTTTTTTCCTTTTCTAACCCATTTTTGTCAAATTCTCACACGTTTACCAATTTTTCCTCTTGTCTAACCCTTTTTTGCCCATTTCCAAGTCGTTTTAAAGCCCTTTTCAGTTGCCTTTTCTAACACATTTTTGTCAATTTCTAACCCGTTTTAAGCCACGTTTTTCCATATCTTACTCATTTTTACCCTTTTCTTTCCTGCGTTCAGCCTCTTTTCACCGTTCCTACCCTGGTTTTGCCCTTTTCTAGCCCCCTATAAGCCATTTTTGGCTGTTTCTAATCAGTTTTTACCGTTTCTATCCCATTTTCCCCTTTTGAAACTCATTTTCAGCTACGTTTGGCTATTTCTTTTGTATTTTTGCTCACTTTCAACCCCTTTGAAGCCTTTCATTTTCCTTACCTTTTTTTGGACCCTATTTTACCTGTTTTCAACCATTTTTGGCCACTTCTATGCTAGTTTTTGCAAGTGTCAACCAGTTTTAAGCCTTTTCTTTCCTGTTCTTACCATTTTTTACCTTTCCTTCTTGGTTTCTGGCACTTCGGGCGATTTCTATCCTATTTCCGCAGGTGTCAACCAGTTTTAAGCCTTTTCTTTCCTGTTCTTACATTTTTTGACCTTTCCTTTCCGGTTGCCTGCCGCTTAGGGACATTTCTATCCGATTTTTGCAGGTGTCAACCAGTTTTAAGCCTTTTCTTTCCTGTTCTTACCATTTTTTAACTTTCCTTTCTGGTTTCCTGCCACTTAGGGACATTTCTATCCTATTTTTGCAGGTTTCAACCAGTTTTAAGCTTTTCTTTTCTGTTCTTACAGTTTCTGACCATTCCTTTCCTTTTTTCTGCTACTTTTGGCCATTTGTGACCTGGTTTTGCCCGTTTCTAACCCTTTTTAAAACTTTTTTTTGCCTTTTCTAAACCATTTTTAGCCATTTTTTCCCTTTTCTAACCCATTTTTGTCAAATTCTCACACGTTTACCAATTTTTCCTCTTGTCTAACCCTTTTTTGCCCATTTCCAAGTCGTTTTAAGCCCTTTTCAGTTGCCTTTTCTAACACATTTTTGTCAATTTCTAACCCGTTTTAAGCCACGTTTTTCCATATCTTACTCATTTTTACCCTTTTCTTTCCTGCGTTCAGCCTCTTTTCACCGTTCCTACCCTGGTTTTGCCCTTTTCTAGCCCCTATAAGCCATTTTTGGCTGTTTCTAAACAGTTTTTACCGTTTCTATCCCATTTTCCCCTTTTGAAACTCATTTTCAGCTACGTTTGGCTATTTCTTTTGTATTTTTGCTCACTTTCAACCCCTTTGAAGCCTTTCATTTCCTTTTCTTACCTTTTTTGGACCCTAGAGTGCCTGTTTTCAGCCATTTTTGGCCATTTCTATTTTAGTTTTGCAGGTGTCAACCACTTTTAAGCCTTTTCTTTCCTGTTCTTACATTTTTTGACCTTTCCTTTCCGGTTGCCTGCCGCTTAGGGACATTTCTATCCGATTTTTTGCAGGTGTCTACCAGTTTTAAGCCTTTTCTTTCCTGTTCTTACATTTTTTGACCTTTCCTTTCCGGTTTCCTGCCACTTAGGGACATTTCTATCCGATTTTTGCAGGTGTCAACCAGTTTTAAGCCTTTTCTTTCCTGTTCTTACATTTTTTGACCTTTCCTTTCCGGTTTCCTGCCAGCTTAGGGACATTTCTATCCGATTTTTGCAGGTGTCAACCAGTTTTAAGCCTTTTCTTTCCTGTTCTTACCATTTTTTAACTTTCCTTCATGGTTTCTGGCACTTCGGGCCATTTCTATCCTATTTTTGCAGGTTTCAACCATTTTAAGCTTTTCTTTTCTGTTCTTACAATTTCTGACCATATCCTTTCCTTTTTTCTGGTACTTGTTGGCCATTTGTGACCTGGTTTTGCCCGTTTATAACCCTTTTTAAACTTTTTTTTGCCTTTTCTAAACCATTTTAGCCATTTTTTCCCTTTGCTAACCCATTTTTGTCAAATTCTCACACGTTTACCAATTTTTCCTCTTGTCTAACCCTTTTTTGCCCATTTCCAAGTCGTTTTAAAAGCCCTTTTCAGTTGCCTTTTCTAACACATTTTTGTCAATTTCTAACCCGTTTTTAAGCCACGTATTTTCCATATCTTACTCATTTTTTACCCTTTTCTTTCCTGCGTTCAGCCTCTTTTCACCGTTTCTACCCTGGTTTTGCCCTTTTCTAGCCCCCTATAAGCCATTTTTGGCTGTTTCTAAACAGTTTTTTACCGTTCTATCCCATTTTCCCCTTTTGAAACTCATTTTCAGCTACGTTTGGCTATTTCTTTTGTATTTTTGCTCACCTTCAACCCCTTTGAAGCCTTGCATTTCCTTTTCTTACCTTTTTTTGGACCCTAGTGTTGCATGTTTTTCAGCCATTTTTGGCCATTTCTATTTAGTTTTGCAGGGTGTCAACCACTTTTAAAAGCCTTTTCTTTCTGTTCTTACATTTTTGACCTTTCCTTTCCGGTTTCTGCCACTTAGGGACATTTCTATCCGATTTTTGCAGGTGTCAACCAGTTTTAAGCCGTTTCTTCTTCTGTCCTTACAATTTTTGACCATTCCTTTCCTTTTTCTGTACTTTTGGCCATTTGTGACCTGGTTTTGCCCGTTTCTAACCCTTTTTAAACTTTATTTTTGCCTTTTCTAAACCATTTTTAGCCATTTTTTTCCTTTTGTAACCCATTTTTGTCAAATTCTCACACGTTATACCAATTTTTCCTCTTGTCTAACCCTTTTTTGCCCATTTCCAAGTCGTTTAAAAGCCCTTTCAGTTGCCTTTTCTAACACATTTTTGTCAATTTCTAACCCGTTTTAAGCCACGTTTTTCCATATCTTACTCATTTTTACCCTGTTCTTTCTGCGTTCAGCCTCTTTTCACCGTTCCTACCCTGTTTTGCCCTTTTCTAGCCCCCTATAAGCCATTTTTGGCTGTTTCTAATCAGTTTTTACCGTTTCTATCCCATTTTCCCCTTTGAAACTCATTTTCAGCTACGTTTGGCTATTTCTTTTGTATTTTTGCTCACTTTCAACCCCTTTGAAGCCTTCATTTTCCTTACCTTTTTTGGACCCCATTTTACCTGTTTTCAACCATTTTTGGCCACTTCTATGCTAGTTTGCAAGTGTCAACCAGTTTTAAGCCTTTTCTTTCCTGTTCTTACCATTTTTTACACTTTCCTTCTTGGTTTCTGGCACTTCGGGCGATTCTATCCTATTTCCGCAGGTGTCAACCAGTTTTAAAAGCCTTTTCTTTCCTGTTCTTACATTTTTTGACCTTTCCTTTCCGGTTGCCTGCCGCTTAGGGACATTTCTATCCGATTTTTGCAGGTGTCAACCAGTTTTAAGCCTTTTCTTTCCTGTTCTTACATTTTTTGACCTTTCCTTTCGTGGTTTCCTGCCACTTAGGGACATTTCTATCCTATTTTTGCAGGTTTCAGCCAGTTTTAAGCTTTTTTCTTTTCTGTTCTTACAATTTCTGACCATTCCTTTCCTTTTTTCTGCTACTTTTGGCCATCTGTGACCTGGTTTTGGCCCGTTTCTAACCCTTTTTAAAACTTTTTTTTTGCCTTTTCTAAAACCATTTTTAGGCCATTTTTTTCCCTTTTCTAACCCATTTTGTCAAATTCTCACCACGTTTACCAATTTTTTCCTCTTGTCTAACCATTTTTTGCCCATTTCCAAGTCGTTTTAAGAGCCCTTTTCAGTTGCCTTTTCTAACACATTTTTGTCAATTTCTAACCCGTTTTAAGCCACGTTTTTCCATTATCTTACTCATTTTTTACCCTTTTCTTTCCTGCGTTCAGCCTCTTTTCACCGTTCCTACCCTGGTTTTGCCCTTTCTAGCCCCTATAAGCCATTTTTGGCTGTTTCTAAACAGTTTTTACCGTTTCTATCCCATTTTCCCCTTTTGAAACTCATTTTCAGCTACGTTTGGCTATTTCTTTTGTATTTTTGCTCACCTTCAACCCCTTTGAAGCCTTTCATTTCCTTTTCTTACCTTTTTTTGGACCCTAGTGTGCCTGTTTTCAGCCATTTTTGGCCATTTCTATTTTAGTTTTGCAGGTGTCAACCACTTTTAAGCCTTTTCTTTCCTGTTCTTACATTTTTTGACCTTCCTTTCCGGTTGCCTGCCGCTTAGGGACATTTCTATCCGATTTTTGCAGGTGTCTAACCAGTTTTAAGCCTTTTCTTTCCTGTTCTTACATTTTTGACCTTTCCTTTCCGGTTTCCTGCCACTTAGGGACATTTCTATCCGATTTTTGCAGGTGTCAACCAGTTTTAAGCCTTTTCTTTCCTGTTCTTACATTTTTTGACCTTTCCTTTCCGGTTTCCTGCCACTTAGGGACATTTCTATCCGATTTTTGCAGGTGTCAACCAGGTTTTAAAGCCTTTTCTTTCCTGTGTCTTACCATTTTTTAAACTTTCCTTCATGGTTTCTCTGGCACTTCGGGCCATTTCTATCCTATTTTTGCAGGTTTCAACCAGTTTTAAAGCTTTTTCTTTTCTGTTCTTACAATTTCTGACCATTCCTTTCCTTTTTTCTGGTACTTTTGGCCATTTGTGACCTGGTTTTGCCCGTTTCTAACCCTTTTTAAACTTTTTTTTGCCTTTTCTAAACCATTTTTAGCCATTTTTTCCCTTTTCTAACCCATTTTTGTCAAATTCTCACACGTTTACCAATTTTTCCTCTTGTCTAACCCTTTTTTGCCCATTTCCAAGTCGTTTTAATAAGCCTTTTCAGTTGCCTTTTCTAACACATTTTTGTCAATTTCTAACCCGTTTTAAGCCACGTTTTTCCATATCTTACTCATTTTTACCCTTTTCTTTCCTGCGTTCAGCCTCTTTTCACCGTTTCTACCCTGGTTTTGCCCTTTTCTAGCCCCCTATAAAGCCATTTTGGCTGTTTCTAAACAGTTTTTACCGTTTCTATCCCATTTTCCCCCCTTTTGAAAACTCATTTTCAGCTACGTTTGGCTATTTCTTTTGTATTTTTGCTCACCTTCAACCCCTTTGAAGCCTTTCATTTCCTTTTCTTACCTTTTTTTGGACCCTAGTGTGCCTGTTTTCAGCCATTTTGGCCATTTCTATTTAGTTTTGCAGGTGTCACCACTTTAAGCCTTTTCTTTCCTGTTCTTACATTTTTTGACCTTTCCTTTCCGGTTGCCTGCCGCTTAGGGACATTTCTATCCGATTTTTGCAGGTGTCAAACCAGTTTTAAGCCTTTTCTTTCCTGTTCTTACATTTTTTTGACCTTTCCTTTCCGGTTTCCTGCCACTTAGGGACATTTCTATCCGATTTTTGCAGGTGTCAACCAGTTTTAAGCCGTTTCTTTCTGTCCTTACAATTTTTGACCATTCCTTTCCTTTTTTCTGCTACTTTTGGCCATTTGTGACCTGGTTTTGCCCGTTTCTAACCCTTTTTAAAACTTTTTTTTTGCCTTTTCTAAACCATTTTTAGCCATTTTTTTCCTTTTGTAACCCATTTTTGTCAAATTCTCACACGTTTACCAATTTTCCTCTTGTCTAACCCTTTTTGCCCATTTCCAAGTCGTTTAAGCCCTTTTCAGTTGCCTTTTCTAACACATTTTTGTCAATTTCTAACCCGTTTTAAGCCACGTTTTTCCATATCTTACTCATTTTTACCCTTTTCTTTCCTGCGTTCAGCCTCTTTTCACCGTTCCTACCCTGGTTTTGCCCTTTTCTAGCCCCCTATAAGCCATTTTTGGCTGTTTCTAATCAGTTTTTACCGTTTCTATCCCATTTTCCCCCTTTTGAAACTCATTTTCAGCTACGTTTGGCTATTTCTTTTGTATTTTTGCTCACTTTCAACCCCTTTGAAGCCTTTCATTTTCCTTACCTTTTTTGGACCCCATTTTACCTGTTTTCAACCATTTTTGGCCACTTCTATGCTAGTTTTGCAAGTGTCAACCAGTTTTAAGCCTTTTCTTTCCTGTTCTTACCATTTTTTACCTTTCCTTCTTGGTTTCTGGCACTTCGGGCGATTTCTATCCTATTTCCGCAGGTGTCAACCAGTTTTAAGCCTTTTCTTTCCTGTTCTTACATTTTTTGACCTTTCCTTTCCGGTTGCCTGCCGCTTAGGGACATTTCTATCCGATTTTTGCAGGTGTCAACCAGTTTTAAGCCTTTTCTTTCCTGTTCTTACATTTTTTGACCTTTCCTTTCTGGTTTCCTGCCACTTAGGGACATTTCTATCCTATTTTTGCAGGTTTCAACCAGTTTTAAGCTTTTTCTTTTCTGTTCTTACAGTTTCTGACCATTCCTTTCCTTTTTCTGCTACTTTTGGCCATCTGTGACCTGGTTTTGCCCGTTTCTAACCCTTTTTAAACTTTTTTTTGCCTTTTCTAAACCATTTTTAGCCATTTTTTTTCCCTTTTCTAACCCATTTTTGTCAAATTCTCACACGTTTACCCAATTTTTCCTCTTGTCTAACCCTTTTTTGCCCATTTCCAAGTCGTTTTAAAGCCCTTTTCAGTTGCCTTTTCTAACACATTTTTGTCAATTTCTAACCCGTTTTAAGCCACGTTTTTCCATATCTTACTCATTTTTACCCTTTTCTTTCCTGCGTTCAGCCTCTTTTCACCGTTCCTACCCTGGTTTTGCCCTTTTCTAGCCCCCTATAAGCCATTTTTGGCTGTTTCTAATCAGTTTTTACCGTTTCTATCCCATTTTCCCCTTTTGAAACTCATTTTCAGCTACGTTTGGCTATTTCTTTTGTATTTTTGCTCACTTTCAACCCCTTTGAAAGCCTTTCATTTTCCTTACCTTTTTTGGACCCTATTTTACCTGTTTTCAACCATTTTTGGCCACTTCTATGCTAGTTTTGCAAGTGTCAACCAGTTTTAAAGCCTTTTCTTTCCTGTTCTTACCATTTTTTACCTTTCCTTCTTGGTTTCTGGCACTTCGGGCGATTTCTATCCTATTTCCGCAGGTGTCAACCAGTTTTAAGCCTTTTCTTTCCTGTTCTTACATTTTTGACCTTTCCTTTCCGGTTGCCTGCCGCTTAGGGACATTTCTATCCGATTTTTGCAGGTGTCAACCAGTTTTAAGCCTTTTCTTTCCTGTTCTTACATTTTTTGACCTTTCCTTTCTGGTTTCCTGCCACTTAGGGGACATTTCTATCCTATTTTTGCAGGTTTCAACCAGTTTTAAGCTTTTTCTTTTCTGTTCTTACAGTTTCTGACCATTCCTTTCCTTTTTTCTGCTACTTTTGGCCATCTGTGACCTGGTTTTGCCCGTTTCTAACCCTTTTTAAACTTTTTTTTTGCCTTTTCTAAACCATTTTTAGCCATTTTTTTCCCTTTTCTAACCCATTTTTGTCAAATTCTCACCCGTTTACCAATTTTTCCTCTTGTCTAACCCTTTTTTGCCCATTTCCAAGTCGTTTTAAGCCCTTTTCAGTTGCCTTTTCTAACACATTTTTGTCAATTTCTAACCCGTTTTAAGCCACGTTTTTCCATATCTTACTCATTTTTACCCTTTTCTTTCCTGCGTTCAGCCTCTTTTCACCGTTCCTACCCTGGTTTTGCCCTTTTCTAGCCCCCTATAAGCCATTTTTGGCTGTTTCTAATCAGTTTTTACCGTTTCTATCCCATTTTTCCCCTTTTGAAACTCATTTTCAGCTACGTTTGGCTATTTCTTTTGTATTTTTGCTCACTTTCAACCCCTTTGAAGCCTTTCATTTTCCTTACCTTTTTTGGACCCTATTTTACCTGTTTTCAACCATTTTTGGCCACTTCTATGCTAGTTTTGCAAGTGTCAACCAGTTTTAAGCCTTTTCTTTCCTGTTCTTACCATTTTTTACCTTTCCTTCTTGGTTTCTGGCACTTCGGGGCGATTTCTATCCTATTTCCGCAGGTGTCAACCAGTTTTAAGCCTTTTCTTTCCTGTTCTTACATTTTTTGACCTTTCCTTTCCGGTTGCCTGCCGCTTAGGGACATTTCTATCCGATTTTTGCAGGTGTCAACCAGTTTTAAGCCTTTTCTTTCCTGTTCTTACATTTTTTGACCTTTCCTTCTGGTTTCCTGCCACTTAGGGACATTTCTATCCTATTTTTGCAGGTTTCAACCAGTTTTAAGCTTTTTCTTTTCTGTTCTTACAGTTTCTGACCATTCCTTTCCTTTTTTCTGCTACTTTTGGCCATCTGTGACCTGGTTTTGCCCGTTTCTAACCCTTTTTAAACTTTTTTTTTGCCTTTTCTAAACCATTTTTAGCCATTTTTTCCCTTTTCTAACCCATTTTTGTCAAATTCTCACCCGTTTACCAATTTTTCCTCTTGTCTAAACCCTTTTTTGCCCATTTCCAAGTCGTTTTAAGCCCTTTTCAGTTGCCTTTTCTAACACATTTTTGTCAATTTCTAACCCGTTTTAAGCCACGTTTTTCCATTTCTTACTCATTTTTACCCTTTTCTTTCCTGCGTTCAGCCTCTTTTCACCGTTCCTACCCTGGTTTTGCCCTTTTCTAGCCCCCTATAAGCCATTTTTGGCTGTTTCTAAACAGTTTTTATACCGTTTCTATCCCATTTTCCCCTTTTGAAACTCATTTTCAGCTACGTTTGGCTATTTCTTTTGTATTTTTGCTCACCTTCAACCCCTTTGAAGCCTTTCATTTCCTTTTCTTACCTTTTTTTGGACCCTAGTGTGCCTGTTTTCAGCCATTTTTGGCCATTTCTATTTTAGTTTTGCAGGTGTCAACCACTTTTAAGCCTTTTCTTTCCTGTTCTTACATTTTTTGACCTTTCCTTTCCGGTTGCCTGCCGCTTAGGGACATTTCTATCCGATTTTTGCAGGTGTCTACCAGTTTTAAGCCTTTTCTTTCCTGTTCTTACATTTTTTGACCTTTCCTTTCCGGTTTCCTGCCACTTAGGGACATTTCTATCCGATTTTTGCAGGGTGTCAACCAGTTTTAAGCCTTTTCTTTCCTGTTCTTACATTTTTTGACCTTTCCTTTCCGGTTTCCTGCCACTTAGGGACATTTCTATCCGATTTTTGCAGGTGTCAACCAGTTTTAAGCCTTTTCTTTCCTGTTCTTACCATTTTTTAACTTTCCTTCATGGTTTCTGGCACTTCGGGCCATTTCTATCCTATTTTTGCAGGTTTCAACCAGTTTTAAGCTTTTTCTTTTCTGTTCTTACAATTTCTGACCATTCCTTTCCTTTTTTTCTGGTACTTTTGGCCATTTGTGACCTGGTTTTGCCCGTTTCTAACCCTTTTTGAAACTTTTTTTTGCCTTTTCTAAACCATTTTTAGCCATTTTTTCCCTTTTCTAACCCATTTTTGTCAAATTCTCACACGTTTACCAATTTTTCCTCTTGTCTAACCCTTTTTTGCCCATTTCCAAGTCGTTTTAAGCCCTTTTCAGTTGCCTTTTCTAACACATTTTTGTCAATTTCTAACCCGTTTTAAGCCACGTTTTTCCATATCTTACTCATTTTTACCCTTTTCTTTCCTGCGTTCAGCCTCTTTTCACCGTTTCTACCCTGGTTTTTGCCCTTTTCTAGCCCCCTATAAGCCATTTTGGCTGTTTCTAAACAGTTTTTACCGTTTCTATCCCATTTTCCCCTTTTGAAACTCATTTTCAGCTACGTTTGGCTATTTCTTTTGTATTTTTGCTCACCTTCAACCCCTTTGAAGCCTTTCATTTCCTTTTCTTACCTTTTTTTGGACCCTAGTGTGCCTGTTTTTCAGCCATTTTTGGCCATTTCTATTTTAGTTTTGCAGGTGTCAACCACTTTTAAGCCTTTTCTTTCCTGTTCTTACATTTTTTGACCTTTCCTTTCCGGTTTCCTGCCACTTAGGGACATTTCTATCCGATTTTTGCAGGTGTCAACCAGTTTTAAAGCCGTTTCTTTTCTGTCCTTACAATTTTTGACCATTCCTTTCCTTTTTTCTGGTACTTTTGGCCATTTGTGACCTGGTTTTGCCCGTTTCTAACCCTTTTTAAACTTTATTTTGCCTTTTCTAAACCATTTTTAGCCATTTTTTTTCCTTTTGTAACCCATTTTTGTCAAATTCTCACACGTTTACCAATTTTTCCTCTTGTCTAACCCTTTTTTGCCCATTTCCAAGTCGTTTTAAAGCCCTTTTCAGTTGCCTTTTCTAACACATTTTTGTCAATTTCTAACCCGTTTTAAGCCACGTTTTTCCATATCTTACTCATTTTTACCCTTTTCTTTCCTGCGTTCAGCCTCTTTTCACCGTTCCTACCCTGGTTTTGCCCTTTTCTAGCCCCCTATAAGCCATTTTTGGCTGTTTCTAATCAGTTTTTACCGTTTCTATCCATTTTCCCCTTTTGAAACTCATTTTCAGCTACGTTTGGCTATTTCTTTTGTATTTTTGCTCACTTTCAACCCCTTTGAAGCCTTTCATTTTCCTTACCTTTTTTGGACCCCATTTTACCTGTTTTCAACCATTTTTGGCCACTTCTATGCTAGTTTTGCAAGTGTCAACCAGTTTTAAGCCTTTTCTTTCCTGTTCTTACCATTTTTTACCTTTCCTTCTTGGTTTCTGGCACTTCGGGCGATTTCTATCCTATTTCCGCAGGTGTCAACCAGTTTTAAGCCTTTTCTTTCCTGTTCTTACATTTTTTGACCTTTCCTTTCCGGTTGCCTGCCGCTTAGGGACATTTCTATCCGATTTTTGCAGGTGTCAACCAGTTTTAAAGCCTTTTCTTTCCTGTTCTTACATTTTTTGACCTTTCCTTTCTGGTTTCCTGCCACTTAGGGACATTTCTATCCTATTTTTGCAGGTTTCAACCAGTTTTAAGCTTTTCTTTTCTGTTCTTACAGTTTCTGACCATTCCTTTCCTTTTTTCTGCTACTTTTGGCCATCTGTGACCTGGTTTTGCCCGTTTCTAACCCTTTTTAAACTTTTTTTTGCCTTTTCTAAACCATTTTTAGCCATTTTTTCCCTTTTCTAACCCATTTTTGTCAAATTCTCACCCGTTTACCAATTTTTCCTCTTGTCTAACCCTTTTTTGCCCATTTCCAAGTCGTTTTAAGCCCTTTTCAGTTGCCTTTTCTAACACATTTTTGTCAATTTCTAACCCGTTTTAAGCCACGTTTTTCCATTTCTTACTCATTTTTACCCTTTTCTTTCCTGCGTTCAGCCTCTTTTCACCGTTCCTACCCTGGTTTTGCCCTTTTCTAGCCCCCTATAAGCCATTTTTGGCTGTTTCTAAACAGTTTTTACCGTTTCTATCCCATTTTCCCCTTTTGAAACTCATTTTCAGCTACGTTTGGCTATTTCTTTTGTATTTTTGCTCACCTTCAACCCCTTTGAAGCCTTTCATTTCCTTTTCTTACCTTTTTTTGGACCCTAGTGTGCCTGTTTTCAAGCCATTTTTGGCCATTTCTATTTTAGTTTTGCAGGTGTCAACCACTTTTAAGCCTTTTCTTTCCTGTTCTTACATTTTTTGACCTTTCCTTTCCGGTTGCCTGCCGCTTAGGGACATTTCTATCCGATTTTTGCAGGTGTCTACCAGTTTTAAGCCTTTTCTTTCCTGTTCTTACATTTTTTGACCTTTCCTTTCCGGTTTCCTGCCACTTAGGGACATTTCTATCCGATTTTTGCAGGTGTCAACCAGTTTTAAGCCTTTTCTTTCCTGTTCTTACATTTTTTGACCTTTCCTTTCCGGTTTCCTGCCACTTAGGGACATTTCTATCCGATTTTTGCAGGTGTCAACCAGTTTTAAGCCTTTTCTTTCCTGTTCTTACCATTTTTTAACTTTCCTTCATGGTTTCTGGCACTTCGGGCCATTTCTATCCTATTTTTGCAGGTTTCAACCAGTTTTAAGCTTTTTCTTTTCTGTTCTTACAATTTCTGACCATTCCTTTCCTTTTTTCTGGTACTTTTGGCCATTTGTGACCTGGTTTTGCCCGTTTCTAACCCTTTTTGAAACTTTTTTTTGCCTTTTCTAAACCATTTTTAGCCATTTTTTCCCTTTTCTAACCCATTTTTGTCAAATTCTCACACGTTTACCAATTTTTCCTCTTGTCTAACCCTTTTTTGCCCATTTCCAAGTCGTTTTAAGCCCTTTTCAGTTGCCTTTTCTAACACATTTTTGTCAATTTCTAACCCGTTTTAAGCCACGTTTTTCCATATCTTACTCATTTTTACCCTTTTCTTTCCTGCGTTCAGCCTCTTTTCACCGTTTCTACCCTGGTTTTGCCCTTTTCTAGCCCCCTATAAGCCATTTTTGGCTGTTTCTAAACAGTTTTTACCGTTTCTATCCCATTTTCCCCTTTTGAAACTCATTTTCAGCTACGTTTGGCTATTTCTTTTGTATTTTTGCTCACCTTCAACCCCTTGAAGCCTTTCATTTCTTTTCTTACCTTTTTTTGGACCCTAGTGTGCCTGTTTTCAGCCATTTTTGGCCATTTCTATTTTAGTTTTGCAGGTGTCAACCACTTTTAAGCCTTTTCTTTCCTGTTCTTACATTTTTTGACCTTTCCTTTCCGGTTTCCTGCCACTTAGGGACATTTCTATCCGATTTTTGCAGGTGTCAACCAGTTTTAAGCCGTTTCTTTTCTGTCCTTACAATTTTTGACCATTCCTTTCCTTTTTTCTGCTACTTTTGGCCATTTGTGACCTGGTTTTGCCCGTTTCTAACCCTTTTAAAACTTTTTTTTGCCTTTTCTAAACCATTTTTAGCCATTTTTTTCCTTTTGTAACCCATTTTTGTCAAATTCTCACACGTTTACCAATTTTTGCTCTTGTCTAACCCTTTTTTGCCCATTTCCAAGTCGTTTTAAAGCCCTTTTCAGTTGCCTTTTCTAACACATTTTTGTCAATTTCTAACCCGTTTTAAGCCACGTTTTTCCATTTCTTACTCATTTTTACCCTTTTCTTTCCTGCGTTCAGCCTGTTTTCACCGTTCCTACCCTGGTTTTGCCCTTTTCTAGCCCCCTATAAGCCATTTTTGGCTGTTTCTAATCAGTTTTTACCGTTTCTATCCCATTTTCCCCTTTTGAAACTCATTTTCAGCTACGTTTGGCTATTTCTTTTGTATTTTTGCTCACTTTCAACCCCTTTGAAGCCTTTCATTTTCCTTACCTTTTTTGGACCCTATTTTACCTGTTTTCAACCATTTTTGGCCACTTCTATGCTAGTTTTGCAAGTGTCAACCAGTTTTAAGCCTTTTCTTTCCTGTTCTTACCATTTTTTACCTTTCCTTCTTGGTTTCTGGCACTTCGGGCGATTTCTATCCTATTTCCGCAGGTGTCAACCAGTTTTAAGCCTTTTCTTTCCTGTTCTTACATTTTTTGACCTTTCCTTTCCGGTTGCCTGCCGCTTAGGGACATTTCTATCCGATTTTTGCAGGTGTCAACCAGTTTTAAGCCTTTTCTTTCCTGTTCTTACATTTTTTGACCTTTCCTTTCTGGTTTCCTGCCACTTAGGGACATTTCTATCCTATTTTTGCAGGTTTCAACCAGTTTTAAGCTTTTTCTTTTCTGTTCTTACAATTTCTGACCATTCCTTTCCTTTTTCTGCTACTTTTGGCCATCTGTGACCTGGTTTTGCCCGTTTCTAACCCTTTTTAAACTTTTTTTTGCCTTTTCTAAACCATTTTTAGCCATTTTTTCCCTTTTCTAACCCATTTTTGTCAAATTCTCACCCGTTTACCAATTTTTCCTCTTGTCTAACCCTTTTTTGCCCATTTCCAAGTCGTTTTAAGCCCTTTTCAGTTGCCTTTTCTAACACATTTTTGTCAATTTCTAACCCGTTTTAAGCCACGTTTTTCCATTTCTTACTCATTTTTACCCTTTTCTTTCCTGCGTTCAGCCTGTTTTCACCGTTCCTACCCTGGTTTTGCCCTTTTCTAGCCCCCTATAAGCCATTTTTGGCTGTTTCTAATCAGTTTTTACCGTTTCTATCCCATTTTCCCCTTTTGAAACTCATTTTCAGCTACGTTTGGCTATTTCTTTTGTATTTTTGCTCACTTTCAACCCCTTTGAAGCCTTTCATTTCCTTTTCTTACCTTTTTTTGGACCCTAGTGTGCCTGTTTTCAGCCATTTTTGGCCATTTCTATCATATTTTTGCAGGTGTCAACCACTTTTAAGCCTTTTCTTTCCTGTTCTTACATTTTTTGACCTTTCCTTTCCGGTTTCCTGCCACTTAGGGACATTTCTATCCGATTTTTGCAGGTGTCAACCAGTTTTAAAGCCGTTTCTTTTCTGTTCTTACAATTTTTGACCATTCCTTTCCTTTTTTCTGCTACTTTTGGCCATTTGTGACCTGGTTTTGCCCGTTTCTAACCCTTTTTAAAACTTTTTTTTGCCTTTTCTAAACCATTTTTAGCCATTTTTTTCCTTTTGTAACCCATTTTTGTCAAATTCTCACACGTTTACCAATTTTTCCTCTTGTCTAACCCTTTTTTGCCCATTTCCAAGTCGTTTTAAGCCCTTTTCAGTTGCCTTTTCTAACACATTTTTGTCAATTTCTAACCCGTTTTAAGCCACGTTTTTCCATATCTTACTCATTTTTACCCTTTTCTTTCCTGCGTTCAGCCTCTTTTCACCGTTCCTACCCTGGTTTTGCCCTTTTCTAGCCCCCTATAAGCCATTTTTGGCTGTTTCTAATCAGTTTTTACCGTTTCTATCCCATTTTCCCCTTTTGAAACTCATTTTCAGCTACGTTTGGCTATTTCTTTTGTATTTTTGCTCACTTTCAACCCCTTTGAAGCCTTTCATTTTCCTTACCTTTTTTGGACCCTATTTTACCTGTTTTCAACCATTTTTGGCCACTTCTATGCTAGTTTTGCAAGTGTCAACCAGTTTTAAGCCTTTTCTTTCCTGTTCTTACCATTTTTTACCTTTCCTTCTTGGTTTCTGGCACTTCGGGCGATTTCTATCCTATTTCCGCAGGTGTCAACCAGTTTTAAGCCTTTTCTTTCCTGTTCTTACATTTTTTGACCTTTCCTTTCCGGTTGCCTGCCGCTTAGGGACATTTCTATCCGATTTTTGCAGGTGTCAACCAGTTTTAAGCCTTTTCTTTCCTGTTCTTACATTTTTTGACCTTTCCTTTCTGGTTTCCTGCCACTTAGGGACATTTCTATCCTATTTTTGCAGGTTTCAACCAGTTTTAAGCTTTTTCTTTTCTGTTCTTACAGTTTCTGACCATTCCTTTCCTTTTTTCTGCTACTTTTGGCCATCTGTGACCTGGTTTTGCCCGTTTCTAACCCTTTTTAAACTTTTTTTTTGCCTTTTCTAAACCATTTTTAGCCATTTTTTTCCCTTTTCTAACCCATTTTTGTCAAATTCTCACCCGTTTACCAATTTTTCCTCTTGTCTAACCCTTTTTTGCCCATTTCCAAGTCGTTTTAAGCCCTTTTCAGTTGCCTTTTCTAACACATTTTTGTCAATTTCTAACCCGTTTTAAGCCACGTTTTTCCATTTCTTACTCATTTTTACCCTTTTCTTTCCTGCGTTCAGCCTGTTTTCACCGTTCCTACCCTGGTTTTTGCCCTTTTCTAGCCCCCTATAAGCCATTTTTGGCTGTTTCTAAACAGTTTTTACCGTTTCTATCCCATTTTCCCCCTTTTGAAACTCATTTTCAGCTACGTTTGGCTATCTCTTTTGTATTTTTGCTCACTTTCAACCAGTTTTAAGCCTTTCATTTCCTTTTCTTACCTTTTTTTGGACCCTAGTGTGCCTTTTTTCAGCCATTTTTGGCCATTTCTATCATATTTTTGCAGGTGTCAACCACTTTTAAGCCTTTTCTTTCCTGTTCTTACATTTTTTGACCTTTCCTTTCCGGTTGCCTGCCGCTTAGGGACATTTCTATCCGATTTTTGCAGGTGTCAACCAGTTTTAAGCCTTTTCTTTCCTGTTCTTACATTTTTTGACCTTTCCTTTCCGGTTTCCTGCCACTTAGGGACATTTCTATCCGATTTTTGCAGGTGTCAACCAGTTTTAAGCCTTTTCTTTTCTGTTCTTACAATTTTTGACCATTCCTTTCCTTTTTTCTGCTACTTTTGGCCATTTGTGACCTGGTTTTGCCCGTTTCTAACCCTTTTTAAACTTTTTTTTGCCTTTTCTAAACCATTTTTAGCCATTTTTTTCCTTTTGTAACCCATTTTTGTCAAATTCTCACACGTTTACCAATTTTTCCTCTTGTCTAACCCTTTTTGCCCATTTCCAAGTCGTTTTAAGCCCTTTTCAGTTGCCTTTTCTAACACATTTTTGTCAATTTCTAACCCGTTTTAAGCCACGTTTTTCCATATCTTACTCATTTTTACCCTTTTCTTTCCTGCGTTCAGCCTCTTTTCACCGTTCCTACCCTGGTTTTGCCCTTTTCTAGCCCCCTATAAGCCATTTTTGGCTGTTTCTAATCAGTTTTTTACCGTTTCTATCCCATTTTCCCCTTTTGAAACTCATTTTCAGCTACGTTTGGCTATTTCTTTTGTATTTTTGCTCACTTTCAACCCCTTTGAAGCCTTTCATTTTCCTTACCTTTTTTGGACCCTATTTTACCTGTTTTCAACCATTTTTGGCCACTTCTATGCTAGTTTTGCAAGTGTCAACCAGTTTTAAGCCTTTTCTTTCCTGTTCTTACCATTTTTTACCTTTCCTTCTTGGTTTCTGGCACTTCGGGCGATTTCTATCCTATTTCCGCAGGTGTCAACCAGTTTTAAGCCTTTTCTTTCCTGTTCTTACATTTTTTGACCTTTCCTTTCCGGTTGCCTGCCGCTTAGGGACATTTCTATCCGATTTTTGCAGGTGTCAACCAGTTTTAAGCCTTTTCTTTCCTGTTCTTACATTTTTTGACCTTTCCTTTCTGGTTTCCTGCCACTTAGGGACATTTCTATCCTATTTTTGCAGGTTTCAACCAGTTTTAAGCTTTTTCTTTTCTGTTCTTACAGTTTCTGACCATTCCTTTCCTTTTTTCTGCTACTTTTGGCCATCTGTGACCTGGTTTTGCCCGTTTCTAACCCTTTTTAAACTTTTTTTTGCCTTTTCTAAACCATTTTTAGCCATTTTTTCCCTTTTCTAACCCATTTTTGTCAAATTCTCACCCGTTTACCAATTTTTCCTCTTGTCTAACCCTTTTTTGCCCATTTCCAAGTCGTTTTAAGCCCTTTTCAGTTGCCTTTTCTAACACATTTTTGTCAATTTCTAACCCGTTTTAAGCCACGTTTTTCCATTTCTTACTCATTTTTACCCTTTTCTTTCCTGCGTTCAGCCTGTTTTCACCGTTCCTACCCTGGTTTTGCCCTTTTCTAGCCCCCTATAAGCCATTTTTGGCTGTTTCTAAACAGTTTTTACCGTTTCTATCCCATTTTCCCCTTTTGAAACTCATTTTCAGCTACGTTTGGCTATCTCTTTTGTATTTTTGCTCACTTTCAAACCAGTTTTAAGCCTTTCATTTCCTTTTCTTACCTTTTTTTGGACCCTAGTGTGCCTTTTTTCAGCCATTTTTGGCCATTTCTATCATATTTTTGCAGGTGTCAACCACTTTTAAGCCTTTTCTTTCCTGTTCTTACATTTTTTGACCTTTCCTTTCCGGTTGCCTGCCGCTTAGGGACATTTCTATCCGATTTTTGCAGGTGTCAACCAGTTTTAAGCCTTTTCTTTCCTGTTCTTACATTTTTTGACCTTTCCTTTCCGGTTTCCTGCCACTTAGGGACATTTCTATCCGATTTTTGCAGGTGTCAACCAGTTTTAAGCTGTTTCTTTTCTGTTCTTACAATTTTTGAGCATTTCTTTCCTTTTTTCTGCTACTTTTGGCCATTTGTGACCTGGTTTTGCCCGTTTCTAACCCTTTTAAAACTTTATTTTGCCTTTTCTAAACCATTTTTAGCCATTTTTTTCCTTTTCTAACCCATTTTTGTCAAATTCTCACACGTTTACCAATTTTTCCTCTTGTCTAACCCTTTTTTGCCCATTTCCAAGTCGTTTTAAGCCCTTTTCAGTTGCCTTTTCTAACACATTTTTGTCAATTTCTAACCCGTTTTAAGCCACGTTTTTCCATATCTTACTCATTTTTACCCTTTTCTTTCCTGCGTTCAGCCTGTTTTCACCGTTCCTACCCTGGTTTTGCCCTTTTCTAGCCCCCTATAAGCCATTTTTGGCTGTTTCTAATCAGTTTTTACCATTTCTATCCCATTTTCCCCTTTTGAAACTCATTTTCAGCTACGTTTGGCTATTTCTTTTGTATTTTTGCTCACTTTCAACCCCTTTGAAGCCTTTCATTTTCCTTACCTTTTTTGGACCCTATTTTACCTGTTTTCAACCATTTTTGGCCACTTCTATGCTAGTTTTGCAAGTGTCAACCAGTTTTAAGCCTTTTCTTTCCTGTTCTTACCATTTTTTACATTTCCTTCTTGGTTTCTGGCACTTCGGGCGATTTCTATCCTATTTCCGCAGGTGTCAACCAGTTTTAAGCCTTTTCTTTCCTGTTCTTACATTTTTTGACCTTCCTTTCCGGTTGCCTGCCGCTTAGGGACATTTCTATCCGATTTTTGCAGGTGTCAACCAGTTTTAAGCCTTTTCTTTCCTGTTCTTACCATTTTTTAACTTTCCTTCGTGGTTTCTGGCACTTTGGGCCATTTCTATCCTATTTTTGCAGGTTTCAGCCAGTTTTAAGCTTTTTCTTTTCTGTTCTTACAATTTCTGACCATTCCTTTCCTTTTTTCTGCTACTTTTGGCCATTTGTGACCTGGTTTTGCCCGTTTCTAACCCTTTTTAAAACTTTTTTTTGCCTTTTCTAAACCATTTTTAGCCATTTTTTCCCTTTTCTAACCCATTTTTGTCAAATTCTCACACGTTTACCAATTTTTCCTCTTGTCTAACCCTTTTTTGCCCATTTCCAAGTCGTTTTAAGCCCTTTTCAGTTGCCTTTTCTAACACATTTTTGTCAATTTCTAACCCGTTTTAAGCCACGTTTTTCCATATCTTACTCATTTTTACCCTTTTCTTTCCTGCGTTCAGCCTCTTTTCACCGTTCCTACCCTGGTTTTGCCCTTTTCTAGCCCCCTATAAGCCATTTTTGGCTGTTTCTAAACAGTTTTTACCGTTTCTATCCCATTTTCCCCCTTTTGAAACTCATTTTCAGCTACGTTTGGCTATTTCTTTTGTATTTTTGCTCACTTTCAACCCCTTTGAAGCCTTTCATTTCCTTTTCTTACCTTTTTTTGGAACCTAGTGTGCCTGTTTTCAGCCATTTTTGGCCATTTCTATTTTAGTTTTGCAGGTGTCAACCACTTTTAAGCCTTTTCTTTCCTGTTCTTACATTTTTTGACCTTTCCTTTCCGGTTGCCTGCCGCTTAGGGACATTTCTATCCGATTTTTGCAGGTGTCAACCAGTTTTAAGCCTTTTCTTTCCTGTTCTTACATTTTTTGACCTTTCCTTTCCGGTTTCCTGCCACTTAGGGACATTTCTATCCGATTTTTGCAGGTGTCAACCAGTTTTAAGCCTTTTCTTTCCTGTTCTCACATTTTTTGACCTTTCCTTTCCGGTTTCCTGCCACTTAGGGACATTTCTATCCGATTTTTGCAGGTGTCAACCAGTTTTAAGCCGTTTCTTTTCTGTCCTTACAATTTTTGACCATTCCTTTCCTTTTTTCTGCTACTTTTGGCCATTTGTGACCTGGTTTTGCCCGTTTCTAACCCTTTTTAAAACTTTTTTTTGCCTTTTCTAAACCATTTTTAGCCATTTTTTTCCTTTTGTAACCCATTTTTGTCAAATTCTCACACGTTTACCAATTTTTCCTCTTGTCTAACCCTTTTTTGCCCATTTCCAAGTCGTTTTAAGCCCTTTTCAGTTGCCTTTTCTAACACATTTTTGTCAATTTCTAACCCGTTTTAAGCCACGTTTTTCCATATCTTACTCATTTTTACCCTTTTCTTTCCTGCGTTCAGCCTCTTTTCACCGTTCCTACCCTGGTTTTGCCCTTTTCTAGCCCCCTATAAGCCATTTTTGGCTGTTTCTAATCAGTTTTTACCATTTCTATCCCATTTTCCCCTTTTGAAACTCATTTTCAGCTACGTTTGGCTATTTCTTTTGTATTTTTGCTCACTTTCAACCCCTTTGAAGCCTTTCATTTTCCTTACCTTTTTTGGACCCTATTTTACCTGTTTTCAACCATTTTTGGCCACTTCTATGCTAGTTTTGCAAGTGTCAACCAGTTTTAAGCCTTTTCTTTCCTGTTCTTACCATTTTTTATATTTCCTTCTTGGTTTCTGGCACTTCGGGCGATTTCTATCCTATTTCCGCAGGTGTCAACCAGTTTTAAGCCTTTTCTTTCCTGTTCTTACATTTTTTGACCTTTCCTTTCCGGTTGCCTGCCGCTTAGGGACATTTCTATCCGATTTTTGCAGGTGTCAACCAGTTTTAAGCCTTTTCTTTCCTGTTCTTACCATTTTTTAACTTTCCTTCGTGGTTTCTGGCACTTCGGGCCATTTCTATCCTATTTTTGCAGGTTTCAGCCAGTTTTAAGCTTTTTCTTTTCTGTTCTTACAATTTCTGACCATTCCTTTCCTTTTTTCTGCTACTTTTGGCCATCTGTGACCTGGTTTTGCCCGTTTCTAACCCTTTTTAAAACTTTTTTTTGCCTTTTCTAAACCATTTTTAGCCATTTTTTCCCTTTTCTAACCCATTTTTGTCAAATTCTCACACGTTTACCAATTTTTCCTCTTGTCTAACCCTTTTTTGCCCATTTCCAAGTCGTTTTAAGCCCTTTTCAGTTGCCTTTTCTAACACATTTTTGTCAATTTCTAACCCGTTTTAAGCCACGTTTTTTCCATATCTTACTCATTTTTACCCTTTTCTTTCCTGCGTTCAGCCTGTTTTCACCGTTCCTACCCTGGTTTTGCCCTTTTCTAGCCCCCTATAAGCCATTTTTGGCTGTTTCTAATCAGTTTTTACCGTTTCTATCCCATTTTCCCCTTTTGAAACTCATTTTCAGCTACGTTTGGCTATTTCTTTTGCATTTTTGCTCACTTTCAACCCCTTTGAAGCCTTTCATTTTCCTTACCTTTTTTGGACCCTATTTTACCTGTTTTCAACCATTTTTGGCCACTTCTATGCTAGTTTTGCAAGTGTCAACCAGTTTTAAGCCTTTTCTTTCCTGTTCTTACCATTTTTTACCTTTCCTTCTTGGTTTCTGGCACTTCGGGCGATTTCTATCCTATTTCCGCAGGTGTCAACCAGTTTTAAGCCTTTTCTTTCCTGTTCTTACATTTTTTGACCTTTCCTTTCCGGTTGCCTGCCGCTTAGGGACATTTCTATCCGATTTTTGCAGGTGTCAACCAGTTTTAAGCCTTTTCTTTCCTGTTCTTACATTTTTTAACTTTCCTTCGTGGTTTCTGGCACTTCGGGCCATTTCTATCCTATTTTTGCAGGTTTCAACCAGTTTTAAGCTTTTTCTTTTCTGTTCTTACAATTTCTGACCATTCCTTTCCTTTTTTCTGCTACTTTTGGCCATTTGTGACCTGGTTTTGCCCGTTTCTAACCCTTTTTAAACTTTTTTTTGCCTTTTCTAAACCATTTTTAGCCATTTTTTTCCCTTTTCTAACCCATTTTTGTCAAATTCTCACACGTTTACCAATTTTTCCTCTTGTCTAACCCTTTTTTGCCCATTTCCAAGTCGTTTTAAGCCCTTTTCAGTTGCCTTTTCTAACACATTTTTGTCAATTTCTAACCCGTTTTAAGCCACGTTTTTCCATATCTTACTCATTTTTACCCTTTTCTTTCCTGCGTTCAGCCTCTTTTCACCGTTCCTACCCTGGTTTTGCCCTTTTCTAGCCCCCTATAAGCCATTTTTGGCTGTTTCTAAACAGTTTTTACCGTTTCTATCCCATTTTCCCCTTTTGAAACTCATTTTCAGCTACGTTTGGCTATTTCTTTTGTATTTTTGCTCACTTTCAACCCCTTTGAAGCCTTTCATTTCCTTTTCTTACCTTTTTTTGGACCCTAGTGTGCCTGTTTTCAGCCATTTTTGGCCATTTCTATTTTAGTTTTGCAGGTGTCAACCACTTTTAAGCCTTTTCTTTCCTGTTCTTACATTTTTTGACCTTTCCTTTCCGGTTTCCTGCCACTTAGGGACATTTCTATCCGATTTTTGCAGGTGTCAACCAGTTTTAAGCCGTTTCTTTTCTGTCCTTACAATTTTTGACCATTCCTTTCCTTTTTTCTGCTACTTTTGGCCATTTGTGACCTGGTTTTGCCCGTTTCTAACCCTTTTTAAACTTTTTTTTGCCTTTTCTAAACCATTTTTAGCCATTTTTTTCCTTTTGTAACCCATTTTTGTCAAATTCTCACACGTTTACCAATTTTTCCTCTTGTCTAACCCTTTTTTGCCCATTTCCAAGTCGTTTTAAGCCCTTTTCAGTTGCCTTTTCTAACACATTTTTGTCAATTTCTAACCCGTTTTAAGCCACGTTTTTCCATATCTTACTCATTTTTACCCTTTTCTTTCCTGCGTTCAGCCTCTTTTCACCGTTCCTACCCTGGTTTTGCCCTTTTCTAGCCCCCTATAAGCCATTTTTGGCTGTTTCTAATCAGTTTTTACCGTTTCTATCCCATTTTCCCCTTTTGAAACTCATTTTCAGCTACGTTTGGCTATTTCTTTTGTATTTTTGCTCACTTTCAACCCCTTTGAAGCCTTTCATTTTCCTTACCTTTTTTGGACCCTATTTTACCTGTTTTCAACCATTTTTGGCCACTTCTATGCTAGTTTTGCAAGTGTCAACCAGTTTTAAGCCTTTTCTTTCCTGTTCTTACCATTTTTTACATTTCCTTCTTGGTTTCTGGCACTTCGGGCGATTTCTATCCTATTTCCGCAGGTGTCAACCAGTTTTAAGCCTTTTCTTTCCTGTTCTTACATTTTTTGACCTTTCCTTTCCGGTTGCCTGCCGCTTAGGGACATTTCTATCCGATTTTTGCAGGTGTCAACCAGTTTTAAGCCTTTTCTTTCCTGTTCTTACATTTTTTAACTTTCCTTCGTGGTTTCTGGCACTTTGGGCCATTTCTATCCTATTTTTGCAGGTTTCAACCAGTTTTAAGCTTTTTCTTTTCTGTTCTTACAATTTCTGACCATTCCTTTCCTTTTTTCTGCTACTTTTGGCCATTTGTGACCTGGTTTTGCCCGTTTCTAACCCTTTTTAAACTTTTTTTTGCCTTTTCTAAACCATTTTTAGCCATTTTTTTCCCTTTTCTAACCCATTTTTGTCAAATTCTCACACGTTTACCAATTTTTCCTCTTGTCTAACCCTTTTTTGCCCATTTCCAAGTCGTTTTAAGCCCTTTTCAGTTGCCTTTTCTAACACATTTTTGTCAATTTCTAACCCGTTTTAAGCCACGTTTTTCCATATCTTACTCATTTTTACCCTTTTCTTTCCTGCGTTCAGCCTCTTTTCACCGTTCCTACCCTGGTTTTGCCCTTTTCTAGCCCCCTATAAGCCATTTTTGGCTGTTTCTAAACAGTTTTTACCGTTTCTATCCCATTTTCCCCTTTTGAAACTCATTTTCAGCTACGTTTGGCTATTTCTTTTGTATTTTTGCTCACTTTCAACCCCTTTGAAGCCTTTCATTTCCTTTTCTTACCTTTTTTTGGAACCTAGTGTGCCTGTTTTCAGCCATTTTTGGCCATTTCTATTTTAGTTTTGCAGGTGTCAACCACTTTTAAGCCTTTTCTTTCCTGTTCTTACATTTTTTGACCTTTCCTTTCCGGTTTCCTGCCACTTAGGGACATTTCTATCCGATTTTTGCAGGTGTCAACCAGTTTTAAGCCGTTTCTTTTCTGTCCTTACAATTTTTGACCATTCCTTTCCTTTTTTCTGCTACTTTTGGCCATTTGTGACCTGGTTTTGCCCGTTTCTAACCCTTTTTAAACTTTTTTTTGCCTTTTCTAAACCATTTTTAGCCATTTTTTTTCCTTTTGTAACCCATTTTTGTCAAATTCTCACACGTTTACCAATTTTTCCTCTTGTCTAACCCTTTTTTGCCCATTTCCAAGTCGTTTTAAGCCCTTTTCAGTTGCCTTTTCTAACACATTTTTGTCAATTTCTAACCCGTTTTAAGCCACGTTTTTCCATATCTTACTCATTTTTACCCTTTTCTTTCCTGCGTTCAGCCTCTTTTCACCGTTCCTACCCTGGTTTTGCCCTTTTCTAGCCCCCTATAAGCCATTTTTGGCTGTTTCTAATCAGTTTTTACCGTTTCTATCCCATTTTCCCCTTTTGAAACTCATTTTCAGCTACGTTTGGCTATTTCTTTTGTATTTTTGCTCACTTTCAACCCCTTTGAAGCCTTTCATTTTCCTTACCTTTTTTGGACCCTATTTTACCTGTTTTCAACCATTTTTGGCCACTTCTATGCTAGTTTTGCAAGTGTCAACCAGTTTTAAGCCTTTTCTTTCCTGTTCTTACCATTTTTTACCTTTCCTTCTTGGTTTCTGGCACTTCGGGCGATTTCTATCCTATTTCCGCAGGTGTCAACCAGTTTTAAGCCTTTTCTTTCCTGTTCTTACATTTTTTGACCTTTCCTTTCCGGTTGCCTGCCGCTTAGGGACATTTCTATCCGATTTTTGCAGGTGTCAACCAGTTTTAAGCCTTTTCTTTCCTGTTCTTACCATTTTTTAACTTTCCTTCGTGGTTTCTGGCACTTCGGGCCATTTCTATCCTATTTTTGCAGGTTTCAGCCAGTTTTAAGCTTTTTCTTTTCTGTTCTTACAATTTCTGACCATTCCTTTCCTTTTTTCTGCTACTTTTGGCCATCTGTGACCTGGTTTTGCCCGTTTCTAACCCTTTTTAAACTTTTTTTGCCTTTTCTAAACCATTTTTAGCCATTTTTTTCCCTTTTCTAACCCATTTTTGTCAAATTCTCACACGTTTACCAATTTTTCCTCTTGTCTAACCCTTTTTTGCCCATTTCCAAGTCGTTTTAAGCCCTTTTCAGTTGCCTTTTCTAACACATTTTTGTCAATTTCTAACCCGTTTTAAGCCACGTTTTTCCATATCTTACTCATTTTTACCCTTTTCTTTCCTGCGTTCAGCCTCTTTTCACCGTTCCTACCCTGGTTTTGCCCTTTTCTAGCCCCCTATAAGCCATTTTTGGCTGTTTCTAAACAGTTTTTTACCGTTTCTATCCCATTTTCCCCTTTTGAAACTCATTTTCAGCTACGTTTGGCTATTTCTTTTGTATTTTTGCTCACTTTCAACCCCTTTGAAGCCTTTCATTTCCTTTTCTTACCTTTTTTTGGAACCTAGTGTGCCTGTTTTCAGCCATTTTTGGCCATTTCTATTTTAGTTTTGCAGGTGTCAACCACTTTTAATCCTTTTCTTTCCTGTTCTTACATTTTTTGACCTTTCCTTTCCGGTTGCCTGCCGCTTAGGGACATTTCTATCCGATTTTTGCAGGTGTCAACCAGTTTTAAGCCGTTTCTTTTCTGTCCTTACAATTTTTGACCATTCCTTTCCTTTTTTCTGCTACTTTTGGCCATTTGTGACCTGGTTTTGCCCGTTTCTAACCCTTTTTAAACTTTTTTTTGCCTTTTCTAAACCATTTTTAGCCATTTTTTTCCTTTTGTAACCCATTTTTGTCAAATTCTCACACGTTTACCAATTTTTCCTCTTGTCTAACCCTTTTTTGCCCATTTCCAAGTCGTTTTAAGCCCTTTTCAGTTGCCTTTTCTAACACATTTTTGTCAATTTCTAACCCGTTTTAAGCCACGTTTTTCCATATCTTACTCATTTTTACCCTTTTCTTTCCTGCGTTCAGCCTCTTTTCACCGTTCCTACCCTGGTTTTGCCCTTTTCTAGCCCCCTATAAGCCATTTTTGGCTGTTTCTAATCAGTTTTTACCGTTTCTATCCCATTTTCCCCTTTTGAAACTCATTTTCAGCTACGTTTGGCTATTTCTTTTGTATTTTTGCTCACTTTCAACCCCTTTGAAGCCTTTCATTTTCCTTACCTTTTTTGGACCCTATTTTACCTGTTTTCAACCATTTTTGGCCACTTCTATGCTAGTTTTGCAAGTGTCAACCAGTTTTAAGCCTTTTCTTTCCTGTTCTTACCATTTTTTACATTTCCTTCTTGGTTTCTGGCACTTCGGGCGATTTCTATCCTATTTCCGCAGGTGTCAACCAGTTTTAAGCCTTTTCTTTCCTGTTCTTACATTTTTTGACCTTTCCTTTCCGGTTGCCTGCCGCTTAGGGACATTTCTATCCGATTTTTGCAGGTGTCAACCAGTTTTAAGCCTTTTCTTTCCTGTTCTTACCATTTTTAACTTTCCTTCGTGGTTTCTGGCACTTCGGGCCATTTCTATCCTATTTTTGCAGGTTTCAGCCAGTTTTAAGCTTTTTCTTTTCTGTTCTTACAATTTCTGACCATTCCTTTCCTTTTTTCTGCTACTTTTGGCCATCTGTGACCTGGTTTTGCCCGTTTCTAACCCTTTTTAAACTTTTTTTGCCTTTTCTAAACCATTTTTAGCCATTTTTTCCCTTTTCTAACCCATTTTTGTCAAATTCTCACACGTTTACCAATTTTTCCTCTTGTCTAACCATTTTTTGCCCATTTCCAAGTCGTTTTAAGCCCTTTTCAGTTGCCTTTTCTAACACATTTTTGTCAATTTCTAACCCGTTTTAAGCCACGTTTTTCCATATCTTACTCATTTTTACCCTTTTCTTTCCTGCGTTCAGCCTGTTTTCACCGTTCCTACCCTGGTTTTGCCCTTTTCTAGCCCCCTATAAGCCATTTTTGGCTGTTTCTAAACAGTTTTTACCGTTTCTATCCCATTTTCCCCTTTTGAAACTCATTTTCAGCTACGTTTGGCTATTTCTTTTGTATTTTTGCTCACTTTCAACCAGTTTTAAGCCTTTCATTTCCTTTTCTTACCTTTTTTTGGACCCTAGTGTGCCTGTTTTCAGCCATTTTTGGCCATTTCCATTTTAGTTTTGCAGGTGTCAACCACTTTTAAGCCTTTTCTTTCCTGTTCTTACATTTTTTGACCTTTCCTTTCCGGTTGCCTGCCGCTTAGGGACATTTCTATCCGATTTTTGCAGGTGTCAACCAGTTTTAAGCCTTTTCTTTCCTGTTCTTACATTTTTTGACCTTTCCTTTCCAGTTTCCTGCCACTTAGGGACATTTCTATTCGATTTTTGCAGGTGTCAACCAGTTTTAAGCCTTTTCTTTCCTGTTCTTACATTTTTTGACCTTTCCTTTCCGGTTGCCTGCCGCTTAGGGACATTTCTATCCGATTTTTGCAGGTGTCAACCAGTTTTAAGCCTTTTCTTTCCTGTTCTTACATTTTTTAACTTTCCTTCGTGGTTTCTGGCACTTCGGGCCATTTCTATCCTATTTTTGCAGGTTTCAACCAGTTTTAAGCTTTTTCTTTTCTGTTCTTACAATTTCTGACCATTCCTTTCCTTTTTTCTGCTACTTTTGGCCATTTGTGACCTGGTTTTGCCCGTTTCTAACCCTTTTTAAACTTTTTTTTGCCTTTTCTAAACCATTTTTAGCCATTTTTTCCCTTTTCTAACCCATTTTTGTCAAATTCTCACACGTTTACCAATTTTTCCTCTTGTCTAACCCTTTTTTGCCCATTTCCAAGTCGTTTTAAGCCCTTTTCAGTTGCCTTTTCTAACACATTTTTGTCAATTTCTAACCCGTTTTAAGCCACGTTTTTCCATATCTTACTCATTTTTACCCTTTTCTTTCCTGCGTTCAGCCTCTTTTCACCGTTCCTACCCTGGTTTTGCCCTTTTCTAGCCCCCTATAAGCCATTTTTGGCTGTTTCTAAACAGTTTTTACCGTTTCTATCCCATTTTCCCCTTTTGAAACTCATTTTCAGCTACGTTTGGCTATTTCTTTTGTATTTTTGCTCACTTTCAACCAGTTTTAAGCCTTTCATTTCCTTTTCTTACCTTTTTTTGGACCCTAGTGTGCCTGTTTTCAGCCATTTTTGGCCATTTCCATTTTAGTTTTGCAGGTGTCAACCACTTTTAAGCCTTTTCTTTCCTGTTCTTACATTTTTTGACCTTTCCTTTCCGGTTTCCTGCCACTTAGGGACATTTCTATCCGATTTTTGCAGGTGTCAACCAGTTTTAAGCCGTTTCTTTTCTGTCCTTACAATTTTTGACCATTCCTTTCCTTTTTTCTGCTACTTTTGGCCATTTGTGACCTGGTTTTGCCCGTTTCTAACCCTTTTTAAACTTTTTTTTTGCCTTTTCTAAACCATTTTTAGCCATTTTTTTCCTTTTGTAACCCATTTTTGTCAAATTCTCACACGTTTACCAATTTTTCCTCTTGTCTAACCCTTTTTTGCCCATTTCCAAGTCGTTTTAAGCCCTTTTCAGTTGCCTTTTCTAACACATTTTTGTCAATTTCTAACCCGTTTTAAGCCACGTTTTTCCATATCTTACTCATTTTTACCCTTTTCTTTCCTGCGTTCAGCCTCTTTTCACCGTTCCTACCCTGGTTTTGCCCTTTTCTAGCCCCCTATAAGCCATTTTTGGCTGTTTCTAATCAGTTTTTACCGTTTCTATCCCATTTTCCCCTTTTGAAACTCATTTTCAGCTACGTTTGGCTATTTCTTTTGTATTTTTGCTCACTTTCAACCCCTTTGAAGCCTTTCATTTTCCTTACCTTTTTTGGACCCTATTTTACCTGTTTTCAACCATTTTTGGCCACTTCTATGCTAGTTTTGCAAGTGTCAACCAGTTTTAAGCCTTTTCTTTCCTGTTCTTACCATTTTTTACCTTTCCTTCTTGGTTTCTGGCACTTCGGGCGATTTCTATCCTATTTCCGCAGGTGTCAACCAGTTTTAAGCCTTTTCTTTCCTGTTCTTACATTTTTTGACCTTTCCTTTCCGGTTGCCTGCCGCTTAGGGACATTTCTATCCGATTTTTGCAGGTGTCAACCAGTTTTAAGCCTTTTCTTTCCTGTTCTTACCATTTTTTAACTTTCCTTCGTGGTTTCTGGCACTTCGGGCCATTTCTATCCTATTTTTGCAGGTTTCAGCCAGTTTTAAGCTTTTTCTTTTCTGTTCTTACAATTTCTGACCATTCCTTTCCTTTTTTCTGCTACTTTTGGCCATCTGTGACCTGGTTTTGCCCGTTTCTAACCCTTTTTAAACTTTTTTTTGCCTTTTCTAAACCATTTTTAGCCATTTTTTCCCTTTTCTAACCCATTTTTGTCAAATTCTCACACGTTTACCAATTTTTCCTCTTGTCTAAACCATTTTTTGCCCATTTCCAAGTCGTTTTAAGCCCTTTTCAGTTGCCTTTTCTAACACATTTTTGTCAATTTCTAACCCGTTTTAAGCCACGTTTTTCCATATCTTACTCATTTTTACCCTTTTCTTTCCTGCGTTCAGCCTCTTTTCACCGTTCCTACCCTGGTTTTGCCCTTTTCTAGCCCCCTATAAGCCATTTTTGGCTGTTTCTAATCAGTTTTTACCGTTTCTATCCCATTTTCCCCTTTTGAAACTCATTTTCAGCTACGTTTGGCTATTTCTTTTGCATTTTTGCTCACTTTCAACCCCTTTGAAGCCTTTCATTTTCCTTACCTTTTTTGGACCCTATTTTACCTGTTTTCAACCATTTTTGGCCACTTCTATGCTAGTTTTGCAAGTGTCAACCAGTTTTAAGCCTTTTCTTTCCTGTTCTTACCATTTTTTACCTTTCCTTCTTGGTTTCTGGCACTTCGGGCGATTTCTATCCTATTTCCGCAGGTGTCAACCAGTTTTAAGCCTTTTCTTTCCTGTTCTTACATTTTTTGACCTTTCCTTTCCGGTTGCCTGCCGCTTAGGGACATTTCTATCCGATTTTTGCAGGTGTCAACCAGTTTTAAGCCTTTTCTTTCCTGTTCTTACATTTTTTAAACTTTCCTTCGTGGTTTCTGGCACTTTGGGCCATTTCTATCCTATTTTTGCAGGTTTCAACCAGTTTTAAGCTTTTTCTTTTCTGTTCTTACAATTTCTGACCATTCCTTTCCTTTTTTCTGCTACTTTTGGCCATCTGTGACCTGGTTTTGCCCGTTTCTAACCCTTTTTAAACTTTTTTTGCCTTTTCTAAACCATTTTTAGCCATTTTTTTCCCTTTTCTAACCCATTTTTGTCAAATTCTCACACGTTTACCAATTTTTCCTCTTGTCTAACCCTTTTTTGCCCATTTCCAAGTCGTTTTAAGCCCTTTTCAGTTGCCTTTTCTAACACATTTTTGTCAATTTCTAACCCGTTTTAAGCCACGTTTTTCCATATCTTACTCATTTTTACCCTTTTCTTTCCTGCGTTCAGCCTCTTTTCACCGTTCCTACCCTGGTTTTGCCCTTTTCTAGCCCCCTATAAGCCATTTTTGGCTGTTTCTAAACAGTTTTTACCGTTTCTATCCCATTTTCCCCTTTTGAAACTCATTTTCAGCTACGTTTGGCTATTTCTTTTGTATTTTTGCTCACTTTCAACCCCTTTGAAGCCTTTCATTTCCTTTTCTTACCTTTTTTTGGAACCTAGTGTGCCTGTTTTCAGCCATTTTTGGCCATTTCTATTTTAGTTTTGCAGGTGTCAACCACTTTTAATCCTTTTCTTTCCTGTTCTTACATTTTTTGACCTTTCCTTTCCGGTTGCCTGCCGCTTAGGGACATTTCTATCCGATTTTTGCAGGTGTCAACCAGTTTTAAGCCGTTTCTTTTCTGTCCTTACAATTTTTGACCATTCCTTTCCTTTTTTCTGCTACTTTTGGCCATTTGTGACCTGGTTTTGCCCGTTTCTAACCCTTTTTAAACTTTTTTTTTGCCTTTTCTAAACCATTTTTAGCCATTTTTTTCCTTTTGTAACCCATTTTTGTCAAATTCTCACACGTTTACCAATTTTTCCTCTTGTCTAACCCTTTTTTGCCCATTTCCAAGTCGTTTTAAGCCCTTTTCAGTTGCCTTTTCTAACACATTTTTGTCAATTTCTAACCCGTTTTAAGCCACGTTTTTCCATATCTTACTCATTTTTACCCTTTTCTTTCCTGCGTTCAGCCTCTTTTCACCGTTCCTACCCTGGTTTTGCCCTTTTCTAGCCCCCAATAAGCCATTTTTGGCTGTTTCTAATCAGTTTTTACCGTTTCTATCCCATTTTCCCCTTTTGAAACTCATTTTCAGCTAAGTTTGGCTATTTCTTTTGTATTTTTGCTCACTTTCAACCCCTTTGAAGCCTTTCATTTTCCTTACCTTTTTTGGACCCTATTTTACCTGTTTTCAACCATTTTTGGCCACTTCTATGCTAGTTTTGCAAGTGTCAACCAGTTTTAAGCCTTTTCTTTCCTGTTCTTACCATTTTTTACATTTCCTTCTTGGTTTCTGGCACTTCGGGCGATTTCTATCCTATTTCCGCAGGTGTCAACCAGTTTTAAAGCCTTTTCTTTCCTGTTCTTACATTTTTTGACCTTTCCTTTCCGGTTGCCTGCCGCTTAGGGACATTTCTATCCGATTTTTGCAGGTGTCAACCAGTTTTAAGCCTTTTCTTTCCTGTTCTTACCATTTTTTAACTTTCCTTCGTGGTTTCTGGCACTTCGGGCCATTTCTATCCTATTTTTGCAGGTTTCAGCCAGTTTTAAGCTTTTTCTTTTCTGTTCTTACAATTTCTGACCATTCCTTTCCTTTTTTCTGCTACTTTTGGCCATCTGTGACCTGGTTTTGCCCGTTTCTAACCCTTTTTAAACTTTTTTTTGCCTTTTCTAAACCATTTTTAGCCATTTTTTCCCTTTTCTAACCCATTTTTGTCAAATTCTCACACGTTTACCAATTTTTCCTCTTGTCTAACCATTTTTTGCCCATTTCCAAGTCGTTTTAAGCCCTTTTCAGTTGCCTTTTCTAACACATTTTTGTCAATTTCTAACCCGTTTTAAGCCACGTTTTTCCATATCTTACTCATTTTTACCCTTTTCTTTCCTGCGTTCAGCCTGTTTTCACCGTTCCTACCCTGGTTTTGCCCTTTTCTAGCCCCCTATAAGCCATTTTTGGCTGTTTCTAAACAGTTTTTTACCGTTTCTATCCCATTTTCCCCCTTTTGAAACTCATTTTCAGCTACGTTTGGCTATTTCTTTTGTATTTTTGCTCACTTTCAACCAGTTTTAAGCCTTTCATTTCCTTTTCTTACCTTTTTTGGACCCTAGTGTGCCTGTTTTCAGCCATTTTTGGCCATTTCCATTTTAGTTTTGCAGGTGTCAACCACTTTTAAGCCTTTTCTTTGCTGTTCTTACATTTTTTGACCTTTCCTTTCCGGTTGCCTGCCGCTTAGGGACATTTCTATCCGATTTTTGCAGGTGTCAACCAGTTTTAAGCCTTTTCTTTCCTGTTCTTACATTTTTTGACCTTTCCTTTCCAGTTTCCTGCCACTTAGGGACATTTCTATTCGATTTTTGCAGGTGTCAACCAGTTTTAAGCCTTTTCTTTCCTGTTCTTACATTTTTTGACCTTTCCTTTCCGGTTGCCTGCCGCTTAGGGACATTTCTATCCGATTTTTGCAGGTGTCAACCAGTTTTAAGCCTTTTCTTTCCTGTTCTTACATTTTTTAACTTTCCTTCGTGGTTTCTGGCACTTCGGGCCATTTCTATCCTATTTTTGCAGGTTTCAACCAGTTTTAAGCTTTTTCTTTTCTGTTCTTACAATTTCTGACCATTCCTTTCCTTTTTTCTGCTACTTTTGGCCATTTGTGACCTGGTTTTGCCCGTTTCTAACCCTTTTTAAACTTTTTTTTGCCTTTTCTAAACCATTTTTAGCCATTTTTTCCCTTTTCTAACCCATTTTTGTCAAATTCTCACACGTTTACCAATTTTTCCTCTTGTCTAACCCTTTTTTTGCCCATTTCCAAGTCGTTTTAAGCCCTTTTCAGTTGCCTTTTCTAACACATTTTTGTCAATTTCTAACCCGTTTTAAGCCACGTTTTTCCATATCTTACTCATTTTTACCCTTTTCTTTCCTGCGTTCAGCCTCTTTTCACCGTTCCTACCCTGGTTTTGCCCTTTTCTAGCCCCCTATAAGCCATTTTTGGCTGTTTCTAAACAGTTTTTTACCGTTTCTATCCCATTTTCCCCTTTTGAAACTCATTTTCAGCTACGTTTGGCTATTTCTTTTGTATTTTTGCTCACTTTCAACCAGTTTTAAGCCTTTCATTTCCTTTTCTTACCTTTTTTTGGACCCTAGTGTGCCTGTTTTCAGCCATTTTTGGCCATTTCCATTTTAGTTTTGCAGGTGTCAACCAGTTTTAAGCCTTTTCTTTCCTGTTCTTACATTTTTTGACCTTTCCTTTCCGGTTTCCTGCCACTTAGGGACATTTCTATCCGATTTTTGCAGGTGTCAACCAGTTTTAAGCCGTTTCTTTTCTGTCCTTACAATTTTTGACCATTCCTTTCCTTTTTTCTGCTACTTTTGGCCATTTGTGACCTGGTTTTGCCCGTTTCTAACCCTTTTTAAAACTTTTTTTTTTGCCTTTTCTAAACCATTTTTAGCCATTTTTTTCCTTTTGTAACCCATTTTTGTCAAATTCTCACACGTTTACCAATTTTTCCTCTTGTCTAACCCTTTTTTGCCCATTTCCAAGTCGTTTTAAGCCCTTTTCAGTTGCCTTTTCTAACACATTTTTGTCAATTTCTAACCCGTTTTAAGCCACGTTTTTCCATATCTTACTCATTTTTACCCTTTTCTTTCCTGCGTTCAGCCTCTTTTCACCGTTCCTACCCTGGTTTTGCCCTTTTCTAGCCCCCTATAAGCCATTTTTGGCTGTTTCTAATCAGTTTTTACCGTTTCTATCCCATTTTCCCCTTTTGAAACTCATTTTTCAGCTACGTTTGGCTATTTCTTTTGTATTTTTGCTCACTTTCAACCCCTTTTAAGCCTTTCATTTTCCTTACCTTTTTTGGACCCTATTTTACCTGTTTTCAACCATTTTTGGCCACTTCTATGCTAGTTTTGCAAGTGTCAACCAGTTTTAAGCCTTTTCTTTCCTGTTCTTACCATTTTTTACCTTTCCTTCTTGGTTTCTGGCACTTCGGGCGATTTCTATCCTATTTCCGCAGGTGTCAACCAGTTTTAAGCCTTTTCTTTCCTGTTCTTACATTTTTTGACCTTTCCTTTCCGGTTGCCTGCCGCTTAGGGACATTTCTATCCGATTTTTGCAGGTGTCAACCAGTTTTAAGCCTTTTCTTTCCTGTTCTTACCATTTTTTAACTTTCCTTCGTGGTTTCTGGCACTTCGGGCCATTTCTATCCTATTTTTGCAGGTTTCAGCCAGTTTTAAGCTTTTTCTTTTCTGTTCTTACAATTTCTGACCATTCCTTTCCTTTTTTCTGCTACTTTTGGCCATCTGTGACCTGGTTTTGCCCGTTTCTAACCCTTTTTAAACTTTTTTTTGCCTTTTCTAAACCATTTTTAGCCATTTTTTCCCTTTTCTAACCCATTTTTGTCAAATTCTCACACGTTTACCAATTTTTCCTCTTGTCTAACCATTTTTTGCCCATTTCCAAGTCGTTTTAAGCCCTTTTCAGTTGCCTTTTCTAACACATTTTTGTCAATTTCTAACCCGTTTTAAGCCACGTTTTTCCATATCTTACTCATTTTTACCCTTTTCTTTCCTGCGTTCAGCCTCTTTTCACCGTTCCTACCCTGGTTTTGCCCTTTTCTAGCCCCCTATAAGCCATTTTTGGCTGTTTCTAATCAGTTTTTACCGTTTCTATCCCATTTTCCCCTTTTGAAACTCATTTTCAGCTACGTTTGGCTATTTCTTTTGCATTTTTGCTCACTTTCAACCCCTTTGAAGCCTTTCATTTTCCTTACCTTTTTTGGACCCTATTTTACCTGTTTTCAACCATTTTTGG